>NW_025110115.1:0-112169 GCF_011392965.1 Frieseomelitta varia | reverse complement strand
CTTAGGTTTACTGTAATAACGGAAGTATTCTTTTAAGTGACGAATGGCCTCTTCAGACTTGGTCGATTTACACGGATACAATTTGATATATTTAGTGAAACCGTCAACTATAGATAAGATGTAATTATAACCCCGACCACAACGTTCTAAAGGACCATAGTGATCTATATGTATAGTCTGGAATGGTAGGTTATCTTTATCGAGACTGTGTAAATATCCTTCGGGCTTTCCACTAGGATTTGAAAAATCAATACATCTTAAACAATTGCTTATATGATTTTTTATTTTTTTTCTCATATTTGGGAACCAATATATTCTGGAGGTGTTTTCTACCACCTTGTCCACGCCAAAATGACCTAAATCATCATGGGAAGCTCTAATAACGTCAGTTTCCATACATTCCGGTACCAAGAATAGCAATTTATCGTTACCTAGTTTTTTATATACTAATCCGTCACGTAATTTGTAATATTTATCCTCAGTAGATTCTAATTTTTCTCACAACTCCCGAATTTTCGGATCTTGTGACTGCTTGAAGGAAAGAACTTGCCTCGGCCGGATCCCACTTCTGAAGTTGTAATGGATAAAGGGCGAAGAATTCGAGGCGTGAGATATTTCCTTCTCAAAAGTTCTCTTTATTCGACTGTCGGACTGTCGTCCGATCAGCCATCCCCCCTTCCCAGGCACAAATCTCTTCTCGAAACATAAACAATCCGTTCCTGTGGCGATCATCCCAATGATCGCCTACACTCTCTCTTTCTATCTCGTTACGTAATGGACGATTTTTAATGGACGGAATTTTATCTGAATTTTAATTCCGCGACAGGTGTAAATTGTCTGACACACTTTCAATTATACTTACGGAGAAAGTGCACTTACGTTCTTCGATGTTACAGCTGAATTTTAGAATCTTTATACAAATGTAAATTTTACACAAATTTATATAAATTTAAATTTAAATTTTATACAAATTTATATGAATGTAAATTTTAACATATTCTGACACTCTAACGATATATTAACGAACCCATTAATTCAATTCAGCTGCTGATGCTCATCAACCAAGAGACTATTCATTGATTCTTTTGCCAATTTTAATGACGATGAACGTTTGTTTAATGTATCAAGTACTTACAAGAAGAATACCGAGGTTTAGTAGTTTATAAAGGATCATGAAATTTCAGGAAATATAAACTTGTAAACATAGTAACCAGTGGTAAAAGTGACAATCAACAGAGTTCGCAGCGATATCATTCTCGAAAAAAATATTAAAAATTACTCGAGGACAATCATTATATTTGATCTGATTACGTCGACATCACGCTTTAATAGATTTAACATATTTTACAAACAGCCGTTTTATGAAAATATTCTTACGTGGAATAAATATTACGTAACTCTGATATTACGAAAATTAAAAATGTAATTCAATTTCATTAGCCTACATTAGGAGAAAGCAGAACGATATAGCTCAATAAGTTTAATCACGAGCGTAACGAGTTCAATCGGTAAAATGTTAGCAATCAATCTGACATTCTCTACAAAGTTACTTGATTTTTGAGTTGCATCATTATTCCGTTCCTTTTATTATTTAAAAATTATTACTTCAATACGCTATTAGATATTATACAATATTATCTGCGTCTCTTGGCGATTACATCTTCAATTTTCCTCCAACCCTGACACTTTTACGTTCGTCTTACTTCCGATTATTTTATACGAAAGTATCTGTAAATGTATACTTTTCTGTAACTGTAGCATGCAAGAACGCGCTTATCGCGATGATCGCTACGATCTCCGTGTAATAATCTACTACGACGCCGCGTAATTTATCATTCCGCTGCATCGCTAATAACGCGCACGGAGGGATCGATGCGATTATAAATTGGATGGAAGATCTAACGGTATATACAGATCCTCGCGATAAATGGTACACCGCCTGTGTGTACAACCCTTTGCATTTTTCAACGGCGTCGCTCGCTCGTGTAACAAGAAGCTACATTCGCCAAAGTCATCTCGTTTCCCCGTGATGGAACGAGCTGGATATCATTCGAGAACAGGCATTAAAAAAGAAACGAAGAGAAAGAAGAAAAATTTAGAAAATTTTAAGAAATTTTTATCAACCAAGAGGGGAAACTCGTTTGTCCAATCTCAATCCGCGATCTCAACCCTTCGTCTTTCATCGTTCGTTTCATGTTCATCGACGATGTATGTACATCGCTTCTGTTTCTCGAAGAAGAGCCGAGATATTCGACCGGAGTTTCAGTTAACAGTCCGCGAAATTCGTTGCGTTTTACGAGGGGCAGAGGCTGAAAAGCTGGCGCGGTCCCCTCCCGATATATTAATCGCATTAATTAATTAATTTACGTAATCGAGTTACGCGGCAATTAAGGCACTTACGCGGTTACGCGCCCGGAGAATTCTCGATACACGACGAGGAGGGGAGGGGAGGGGAGGGGAGGGGAGGGGAAAATTTTCTCGCTCGATGCGGAAACGCGTAAAACCGTGCCGAGGAAACGTCGGCTGAAAGACTGGAATTTCTATGGTCTTCCCTCTCCGTGTCTTTCGTACCTTTGTTTCCACTCTCTCGTTTCATTCGCCAAGAAACTTTTATCGCCCGCAGAGAATTTGAAAGGCAGTTGTTTGAAATTAATTGTTCTCTGGTTGTTTGGTAGAAACCGGGTGGGAAATGACTCTGCGCTCTCGCAGCGTTTTGCGTTTCATCTGCCTCTGCGAGTGTATTTGCACTTGTTTCTTGACAAGCAGAATATTCACAATCGGTTGTAAACTGTCGCTCTGTCTGTAACTTACATCGTTGATTACATTTTTCGATGCATCGATCGTTTCAAATTATATTATTTCTACGAAACTTATTCGGACACGTATTCGTAAAAGTAAATACTTTTAGATATTTATTCTTTAGTATTTTGGTCATTTCTATTTAGCAAATTCATTCAATATCTCGTCATCAAGCGACAACTATTTCTTGTCCTCTATCAAAATCAAAAGTCCATAACGATACGCTATTTTAGAATTAAAACTTCAGCGTAGTGGACACGATAAAAAAAAAAAAAAAAAACAGAACTGGCTAACTGGCGGTTCGTTGATCGCTAGCGTTATCACCTCCACTGAAAATCAGCAGACTAGGAGAGTGGGGTTCGCTACACGGCGAGGATGCTTCTTTAAATATAGTGGAGAGGGGATAGCGATCAGGAAAGTGGGGGCAAGGGCCGTCGTGCCGCCAGTTGGCAATAAAATATCTTTTATAATTTGAAGCAATTTTAACTCCTCGAGTGCTCAGAAATAATCTGAAACGCTCGAGACAATAATTATAGTTTATTTATTGAAAATTCAAAGGGAATATGAAATATCATAAATATTACATCGAACGTATGCTTCTCGTTCGGCACACAACATTTGTACTTCCGTGATCGCTCGAAGAGTTCAAAAGAAAATCTTCGATAAATCCACTTAACAAACTTACCGAATGCCACATTATTAATCGCGACGAGCGTACCGAGTAATTTCAATATTTATAGAATATTTTATAGAGCAGGCGAATTCGTTGAAAGTACTGAAACGATAAACCGATGTTCCATGTAAAAGATTAATAATAACGCAATCTGATGAATAATAATAACGTTAACAAGTTATCCAGTGATCTCCATAATGCAGAGTTTCGTGATATAATATTCAAGAAATTACCGCGCGTCAGTGCGGTTTGTTTATTTGTTCGGCAGCTTGTTTATCGGGGCGATGAAACGCAACGCGAGGTGACCGATGTGAGATTTTTCCAATTCCAAGTGAAAACAATGCAAACGAAATGGGGAAAACAGGATAAATCGAAACGAAGAGCAAAGTAATGAAATAAAAAAAAAAGAACGAAAAAGCTGGCAACGGGGCCGACGATAAACAGTGGACAGATCAGTCCGGATGGAAATTGAACTGAATGACAGTGTAAAAGAGATGCGTACAGAAAGATTCGTTAAAACGATCAGCTTTCTATTACTCTAGCTTTCTCTAGCTCAGCTAGCAGTCATCAAATGTACAATTTATTATTCCGTTTGATCGGTTAACGCGCGACCCAGTTTCAACATTATTTTCCTTCCGTAACATGCGCAGCTATGTGCATATTTTCAAGAATTCTACGTTCACCAATTAAGTTTATGTTGCCTGATTCATCCTGAAGGTATGATACGCGTTAGCTTAACACAGAGGTTTGGGTTAGTTTCTTACGATTTTTATGTCACGTATTTTAAAATCAAACGTTCATTTATAAACCTATATTTGTTTATTAGCTAATAAACAGATTTTATGAATATTCGCATGGCTCTTATTAATATTCAAACACTATAGTATCCAAGAGATTATTACTTTGTATATTTATTTATAAACTTTTTGAACTTTTCAATATATAAAACACAATTATGATATATAAATGTGTTATTTCCAGAGTTTTATTATTTATATTTTATTATATTTTTTTTTTATTTCTAAATTTTTATTATGATATATAGATGTGTTATTTCTAGACTTTGTATATTTATTTATAATAGTGTTTCTGAACTTTTTAATACATAAAACACAATTATAATATACAGATGTATATATTTCCAGATTTTCATCTGCCAACTAATATTTTTAAGATATATATAATCGTATTTTCTTTCGTGTTTCAATAATAATTCTGGATTTTTTAAACAAATTGTGCCTCTCTATCGCTAAGAAGTTTCTCAGAATTTAGAAAGAATCGTTACCGATATGTCAAAATTGCAAAAGCAAAGAATTATGTAACAACAGTAAAGTCGAGCCATTGAGAACCGTTAATTTTAATAAAACGTTACTCGTCGAAACTGTTCGCTTTCTCTCCGCTCGAACGAACTAATTTAATGGAGGCGCGCGATAATGGACGATAATGCATTCTATTTTGATAGATACAAACTTTCGGAAACTTCCTGTCAGAAGATGTACGCGGAACGAAATCTCTATAACAATCCGCACCCCGCAGCCGACCCGTAATTGTACCATTAATAACCCGTTCGTATAAGTTACACGATATGAAGCGTTTCCA
Organism: Frieseomelitta varia; assembly: GCF_011392965.1. Lineage (NCBI taxonomy): Eukaryota > Metazoa > Arthropoda > Insecta > Hymenoptera > Apidae > Frieseomelitta > Frieseomelitta varia. Next base: position 107,098 of record NW_025110115.1, on the reverse strand, counting down.
CAAAAGCATCCGCGCGACCGCGGATATAATTTCCAGGCACGATATTTGTGTGACAATCTCCCCCCCTCCCACAACGTTGCCTCCTTGCCATTACAGCTTGCTTAATTACTATTATCGCGACAACTGCCGGCATTTATCTTCCGTTCCCGGCCCGGCTACCTTTCGGTTCTAATGTTCGTCGAACCGATCGGTCGATATTCAATTTCGGATATCGCACGATCCGCCGTACCGAAAGTTTAAAACACACACACACACATACATACACGCGTGACCGCGGTAATAAATACGAGTTTACAACGACGTCGAGTCGACGATGACGTGAAATATGTGTTCGAGCGAAATCACTACTGCGCGATATCAGTAGCAATCGATAACCGATCGATATCGTTAAATATTTCAGTTTGATCATGTAGAATTCAACTGATTGAACTTTATAGTAATTAACCGTGGGGGGAGGAGGTGATAGTTGATTATTTCTTATCGTTATTACAATGTACATTCATACGCGGTCACGTTGGAGCTGTTTGACAAAGAAGCTCTCCGGCGGATCATGTGTTTGGATCCATTCGCATCACGACTTTGGTTTCGTGACTTAAATTGGCACGTGACAATTGGTGTATATAGTTTATCAGATCTCGATATTTATCGTTCTTTTTATTAATACTAACTAATTACAACGAAATATCAGAATACAAAGCACACGATGAAAGCAATTTGTGCTGAAAATTTATTGTGAAAAGTACGCCTCCTTTTTTGACAAAACCTTCAGTCGACAGTTTACACGTGGGTCACTGTGACACAATTATTAGAATGCAATAACTAAAATTACTCAACAATGACTATCAACAATTTAACAATATCCTTAAGTTCTAATTACAAGTATGTAAACATAAAATATGTATCATAGTTGTATATCCGTGTAATCTTTAAGACAAAAAGCATATGAATTTCTCTCTGTACTGCTAATTATGTACAGCAACGTGCATACTACTAATAACTCAGTAGCGGGTTTTATAGCGTAATAAAAAAAAATTACTAAAAATATTATTAAAAATAATAATTAAACTATTCCTATCATCCATCACACGACTGATAGTTTTAATAACAAAAAAAAGAATATATTTGTACGATACAGTCACTTACACGAATTTACTTCTTAGCCTTTCGCGTATCAATAAACATAGGATTTTTTTTTAAATTTACTCGCGTTGTATTTCGCTTCGTGACGCAAATGACAGGTTAAGACTGTCAGCGTTATTCAAGAGAAGTCTAAGAGGATAGCATACCAAGTTTTTAGAGACACGCGTTTTATCTATATTTCCCTTCTTATATCTTTTCATATCCTTTCCATCCCCTCTCCTCCTCCCTGCAACTTCTTACAAATGGAATGGGATCCTATAATCGTCAAACGAACGTACGTCAGACACACTCGTACCGATACAATGGAGAGAACCGTGTCCCTGTATATCCATACGCGAACATACAGAGACCACACTGCGCTCCGATGAACACCGAGATGCTTCTTAAACTTTGCTATCTCTTTCGCACTCTTTCTCTTTCCCTTGCATCCCTCCGCCGATACTCTCTCAAAGTGTTCTTTGTCCATTTCCCCGATACAAGCACCCGAACCATTCACTGAAACGCCTTCTTCCACCTCTCGCTCCAAAAAAACAAAAAAAAAAAAGAAAAACAAGAAAAGGAAAAAACAAATTCGCAAGGTAACTCGATGGTCGATAAGAATTCTCATTATACGGCGAATCGGTTATCGAAAAATAATTGCGATCGATGAAACGAGCCGAAGGCACACGACGCGCGTGGAGGAGAGGACTTTCCACGTTTCGCGTTCTATCGCGAATGGGCGTTGTTTTTAATGCAGCCAATTTACAGAGCTCGCCGCTGCCCTCGAAGAAAGCCTCGAAAAGCATCCGGACACTAATTGGACCCTTCAGATATCTGCTTTGAATAATTACCAAGCGTCCGTCTTCGAATTATTCGCGCGAATGCCGTCCCACACCGTTCCGCTCCCTTGGTCCATCCTCCAATCCCCCCTCGACGCTTTCTCCGTTTTCATCCAGCCAGTCGGATGATATTTTATTCTTTCTTCCTATTTTATTCGTATCGAACGGTAGCTCGATTTTCCCGTACGACTCGACCGGAGGCGGCAGAGGTTATTCCTTCGGTATTTTTCCTGCGACGTTCGCCGATCCGTAAAAAACGAGCCTTTTAAATCGCTTCTGCCCATCGTCATTGCCATCGCAATAATACACGACTTCCGGCTAGCTAAGCGCTCGCACGAATTAATCCCTCCGCGACGGAGTTTCATTAGATGGAGACGGAGTTTTTTTTTTTTTTTGCAGCGAGAATTATTTCGAAGCCCATGGACGAATGTTCCATTAACTCCTTGAGATGGCAGCAACTGGTTCGCGGACCATAACGAGTGACCGAACCGTACTACAATAATTCGCCGGTTTTTTCTTCCTTTGAACATCGTAGGCATGACATCACTGGATAGAAATTACTAACAAGTAATAAACTTATCATTTGTTTTGCTTGAGTTGAGATTTAAATATACTTAAATGCTGAGAAAATGTTGCAAAAAATTCTCGACGTACTTGTACACGTCATTAAGCGAAGTGACTGAGAAGCTTCTTTCTTTTTTATCGTTTTAAACGGGATATGTAATAACTATAATAATTGTTTATGCACGTATGTGAACACTAGTAACTTTTATACCAAATATTTTCACTATTGTTCGTAACGTTCAGCGATTTCAAGTGTTAAATTTTCGTCCAAAATTGAGTTCGAAATCGAAATTAAATTTTTCTTTCATTATTTTCGAGTCACTTAAGAATAATTACTTCGAGTTACTTTTAAAGTTTTCGCTTGTTACTTTCAAATCGAAAATTAAACTCTCACCAAGTAAAATTCCCTCCTTCGAAATTTCTTCAAACTTAATAACAAGCCTCTTTTAAAGGTCTCCCCTTTTAAAATACTCCCAGACAAGACGTATAAAATTCGAGACGAGAAACACGGCAAAAAAGGAAGGAAAAAAAAACGAAAGAAATGTTTATTTGCTTCGAAATAATTCATGAATTATTTACCAGCTTATCCGCGAAGTCGCTAAGTTTGCACGGCATTGAGCGTCGAGAAGTAAGCAGGAAAAGAATCTGTATACTTATATTAGTTGTGCTGGAACGTTCTGTTCGACTTCCTAATTGCCTTTAGAAAGCGCATTGATCTCTTTTCGATCGAGTATCCTGCTACGTATTGAATCGATAAGCGAACGAATTGCTCGAGAAATCCTTCCTGCTACGAAGAGCAAGCAACTTTTTTCACCCAAGAAACGAGGAACTTCTCTTTCATCTTGCTGCCCATTTATGGCGTTTCAGCCGGCTCGCGGTAAAAGCAACGATTGGTCATTACGTTTCCGCAAAGAGGGGAAGAAGAACGTGGCCTGTGTGTCGCTTTTGCTGAATCCAAGTCGATCGCGAAACAGACAACAAATCCCGCCGTAAAACTTCGGTTCACGCGCACTCGTGAAGTCACATTCTCGCGTCGTATGTTACACGTTGCGTCACGAAGTAATATACTTATGTAACAAGTAAAAAAAAAGGAACGCTGCTCAATGAACACAACCGGTTTCAAAAATCCGGAATTCGACGCAGTGTCGTCGCAACGAGTCACGTAATTTTATTTATTACGATTCTACTAAAGGCGAGGCAGAATTTAATTACACGTTATTAAATCAGTCTGATGGAATTATTTGGAGTTTCGTCAGTTTTCTTCTTCTGGCGTTTCAGTGCGAGTAATGTTCAGAACTTTCAACGAGTTTATAATTGAAATATCGAAGAAAGTGCGGATGTTCTGTACCTTGCGTTCTGTTTACATTATTGTAAATATATACTACGATCTCGTTCCATGAATTTCTAATCAAACTGAATTGACTGTTGCAATTTAAAAATTGACAAAGAAAACAAACATATTACGTAGCATCTTCGCTGGATGACGAATAAATGGCATGATATTTTTTACACGAATACTTTGAAAAAGAAAAAAAAAAAACATTCTCAGGATTTCGCAGAAATATTCAAAACAGAACAGATTTTACTGTCATCGTCCGCTTTCGTTCAACTGTGACAGGTGACAGACACTCGTATAATTCGCGTGAAATGTGAAATACGTCGTCGAAAAATTAAAAATAATACACCCTCGCCGATGTATTTATTTCCGCGTTCTAACGAATGTCAACATCTAGCACTAATCTGATCGACCAAAAAAAAAAGAGTATCCGTCATAAATTCTCTCTCATATGAAAAAAAAAAAGAAAGAAAAAGAAAAACTCGGAGAATATATTTAACAAGACGTATTTACCAATCGAAGGTCGCCAGGTTTAAGGAAAAAGAAGACAGAGAAATCGGCGATGTTCTCGCTACTCCGTTTCAATTAATGGCATATTCGACCGGCGCGTTCGGTCGCGTGCGACCAATTAGATTTCGAGTGAAAGCTCTTCAACGTAGACGTTCAGGCAGCATCAATTGTCGCATAAATTTATTGGACGCTGATGGCCTCGCAACCGTGCAATCGACTGACACCAATTTATGACACTGCCGCGGTAAACCGGCCGACTGGCAAAACCGGAAACGGTATCGTTTCATTCCTGTAACACGCTAACGCCTCCACTTATCTCTATTTTCATATTAAACGCGACGTCCATCGCAACCGAATGCAAATTTCTGGCCCGAGCTCGTACGATCGATCAAAATTCTGGCTCTTGTTTGAACAGTATGTACACGAACGTGCACATATGCGAAAAATTGTGAATATACCCTCGATCAGGGTAAAAAGATAAAAAAAAAGAAAGAAATTAAAATATTATATTATTTACAAAGATCTTCGAGATCCTGATGGGAGAATAAATGTTTCTAATCCCAGTAAATAAATAATTCTAAATATGTGGATTCTGTAAGACTATAACGAAAAAAATGTTATTTTTTTTACATATTACGAGTTTTAAGTTGATGTACTCTCTGGGTTATTGTTATCAAGAGAATTCAAACAAGCGGATCAAAAGAATAAAAATATATCTTGGTAAATAATTCAAAAGTCACGGACATCTTTCTAGAAAATACATATGTATGTATGTATGTATGTAGGTATATTAAATTTTTACAATGTCGTAAAACGTTACAAGTTTTGATTTAAAAATATCTTTTTTTAAATGGCCTTTCTTACGACAAGAAAGAAAAAAGATGCAAAAAAATGTAGGAAAGTGTTTTTGAGAAAAGACGATCAGATACAGAGAGATTATAAAACTCGTGGGACAAGTTTTTTGCCTCCCAAAATTTGTAATGTTGGTAAGAACAGGTATTTTGCTATCAGAGAACTATTTTTATAAGTGAAGCGGCTTATTTCTTTTCTGCAGTTACATAATACGTCGAATGATAAAATTTACATTAATTCCTGAACGTCTTTCAATCTAATCTGAATGTCCCGAAACGTCATAAATTTCAACTTAATATCTTGTTAAATAATTGTCGTTATTCAACTATTATCTAACTATTAATTCTAATTTGTTTCAAACTATCGTTATTTAACCATTATTCAACTGTAACTAACTCTGACTTCTTTCAAGAGAACGAAATAAATGATTATTTGTACAATAGTTCGAAAAGTTTAAATACAGAACAGCAATTTAATAAAATTGCAATAGAGAACAGTAAATGTTTAAAACAACCACGAGACAACAACATCTCTCTGTACAGTCTAAACCTGTTATAATGGCCACTTATTATTATACCACGCGAGTCTCTACATCCCTTAACCATCTGTCTAATCGTGTCCATCTATTTCTATCCAAACTTGCAAATCCGTTTCATCCACCAAACGTACGGTTATAACGATGTTCTCCATGTAACCTTCAGACAATGTCCAACGGTTCAAGTTTCGATGGAGGGGGAGGGGGGAGGGGGTTGTACAGAAATTGCTCCTTGTACAGGCCGGCGATATTGCCGACAATTCTATTTCGGTTAATGGCCATCGATGACGAGAAGCAATTAAATTAGCACGGATTAGGAAATACGCGTCTGTGTGTGTGTGTGTGTGTGTGTATGTGTGTGTGCGTGTGTGTGAAATAGGGGACGGCCAGTGTGGGCGGTCGGGATCGAAGGGTGCGGGGTATAAATTTCGGGGTTAGGCCTGGTAGTGGTACCATGTTTCAAACACATCTGTGCCACACGGCCATATCTATCTCTCTCCTCTCGCTCTCCAATCCGACTCCGCTCGCTCTGTTCCCCTTTCTCCCTCCTCCGTGCCACTGTTTCCGTTTTCCTATCGAAAACGATATCTGTTTCTCTCTTCGCCTATTTCTCCCGTCTCTCTTCGCCGCTACTGGACGTTTCAGAGATACGCGACCACGAAACTTTACGATAACGACGAAGAAAATCCTTTATTTCGTACAGCTCGTAGAAATGTTTGGCGAAACATACCGTTACGTGTTACGCGTAGATAATACTCGCGCGACTGTAAATCCGCGAAATAATACCGTAACGAACTCCGTTCGTACAAGCACGAAGGACCTCGTTTGCCGCGGACACTTCATTCATCCGAGCAGAATTCTGCTTTTCTCTGCCCGAATGAACGAACTCGCGCCAATCGAATCGCGACTGGTATCAAATCCAACAAATTACACAAACCGCTGTATTGATAAAATTGTCGTATAAATTTATTCTCTCGCGGACTCACGTCATCGTTCATTTACAATTACCATCCTCTCACGAGCTTCGATCACATCCGTCCAACGCGATATATCGAAATTTCGTCGACCATTTCTGAACCATCTTGTACACATCCCTCCAACCCTCCACCACCCTCGCGTTTCTTTCTCACGTTCCATTTCCCCTCCACTTTTGCAGTTTCACCCTCGCCATCCCCGTCGTTTCACCTGTACCATCTAGAGAGTACGCGGGCAGTTCGTCCTGTCTTCGTCCAATTTTGTCCGGTCGAACGCGCGCCGGGTATGCCTCCGTCTTCGTCGGACGTTCGCGGTCGTGTTTCAACCCCCTACTACTACCGCCACGCGGTGGAAACGCTGCTAGTGCCAAAGCCGAATCGACCTGACGCTCACCGTGGCCGATTACAAATCTGACCAATTAGGCGCACACTGTGCCCGCCGGATCCGAATTGACGGCCGTTCCGTTCCAAGGTGGCGCAACCGCCGTTCACTGACCGATCTTCCGGTGAATCGGCCTTAGCCTCTTGCGCTGAAATGACGTGCCACGCACGTCGAGAATTTTTTGTTCCAAAATTGCAACATCTCCTCGGTTTTAAAGGGGATATTCTAAGGGTAATTCGGCTCGAGAAAATCGACTTTTTTGAGATTTTTTTCTAAGGAAACCATGATACATTTTCGCACACAGATTTATTCATACTTAAAGAGTATTTACGTATTAGAGTATTAATTTTATATATAGTGTTAATTTTTTTTTTTAACAAAATTAATGAAAGTTGTGGAAATTATAAAGCCTTAGGTAAAGCTAAAAATAAAATATTATAAAATAATAATAATATAAAAATAAATAATATTATAAAATAATAATAGTATAAAAATAAATAATAATATTACAAAATAAAATGTTTTTTGAGAAAAACACATTTGAAATTTTTGTTACCCGTTGTACAAGAATATTCATACTTACGTTGCAAGCAGTACTACACCGTTTCCTTTAAACATCTATAACTTTGCTAATTTTACGAATTCAAACAAATCCTTTTACATAAGGCATTTTCAAAAGCATATACTTTGAGAAAATGTAAAAAAAAATCGATTTTTTATACGACCGAATTATCAGAATACCCCCTCAAGTATATCCAAGTAACACAAAATAGGCAAAACAAATAATAAATTTATTACTTCTCAATAATTTCTATCCAGTGATATCATACCAACCAGTTCAAAACGAAAGCGACGAATTATTGTATACGGTTCGGTCCGTAATCAGTCGCCAGCGCAAGTGGTTAATGACGATGCCTGAACGATGTCACGAGCCGATGTTGCGCGCGCGTGATCGTGATCCACGAGTTCAGAAGAGAGAGAAAGAGAGAGAGAGAGAGAGAGAGAGAGAGAGAGAGAGAGAGAGAGCGAGAGGAGTTTTTTGTCGTTTAACTTTCGCTCGTATATTTTCGCCGTGTAATCGGCTCGTTAATGGAATCAGTCGACACGAATTACGCTGTACAAGATGTCCGAGTGCCAGGAAAGATTGCGACGCGTGATCGACGTTGCGTGGGACGATGTCCGATTAATTACTCGGTAATTGTAAGATTAGGACACTGGTTGTGTAACTGTTTGCTCGGCAGAGATGTATTTTTGAACGTCCACGTCGACATTACACGTAGAGGGATTGTTTGAGTATTTGTTACTACTAGAATTTACAGCGTAAGTTTGAATAGAGATTAAATATAATTATTACTATTAAATATTGCTATTCTTTTGTATCTTACAATTCTTATATTTTCAGATTTTATATGCGTTCTGTGAAACTGTAGAAAACTCGGTCGATAAATTATTCGTATGGCAAAAATCTGATAGAAATTGAATTGGAAATGGTTATTAACTAGAACTGCCAAAGGCTAAAGCACAGAATTTTCATCAGAAACATTAAAGAGGAAAAAAAAAAAAATAGAAAAACCGAAAAATACTATAGAATACACAAGTTTCCATTTATATATTTTCTGAAAAATCATTCGAATCTCTAACAAATCTCACATTTATGATGCATCTAACAAAATTTATAAATTAATCATTTTGGCCACCTTGATAGTTCCTTAGGTAGCGTTAAGGAAAACGACAGTTAAAGTCTGCTTAACTGAAAACCTTCAACTATTTCAAATGTTATTATTTTCAATGAATTGTTGGATTAAACAACCATGTGCAAATTTGTTACAAAGATAAATTACAGTGCCGCGAGGGAACATTCTGTTACAGAAGAAAATTCGCAAAACGGCAATTCTTACTCGGGAAACAGGTGCTCTTACGATAACTCAACGCCATAATGATTATAGTTGACACGTGGTGAGTAAAACACGAGTAAAACACATTGCGGAAATGGCATGTAACACGAGGATCTGTGTAACGGTATTCCTTTGGTAGCCAGTCTACAACTATTAGGGGAGTTAGAAACCCTTGTTCGTAGCCAGATAAACGAGCTGCGCGGCTGTTCAAGAATCCCATCTTGTTCTGTCGGCGACGATAAACTAATTTCCAAGATACCTAGACTTTTGTGTCTCTCGTTTCTGTAGCCAATTCTCTGCTTTCGAAGAATCTTCATTAAGCGCAACGAGGTATTTTACAATTAACATTCTCGTTTCAAACGGTGCTTTCAACTTGGGGCCATTAATCACGGAGATTAATATCTTCGTCGTTTGTTTTACCACGGACTCGTTTCACTGTGTTCAATTGTCAATCAAAATTTAAATTTTAATCATTAATAATGTGATTATTCGCCATTGGGGATCGTTCGAATTTAATTGCCAATGCGTAAAAATAAAAATAATTCCTAGTCCATTTGTACAATATTTTTGTACCACGAAATTCTTATAACATTGAATTATTAGTACGAAAGATTTCTTCACTTTCCACGTTCGCGATATTTAATTAACGTGCCTCGAATCGATGTCGCACGTACATTGTAAAAACAAAACTACTAATTTTCATACACACTGATCGCATTAAATTGAATTATTTGAGAAAGTTACAGCTATTACACAAGCGTGCATTTATGGGTTCAAAGATAAAGCGTATAAATATGTACGATTATCATTCAATGTACGAATTTTTATTTATAGCATTTGCTCTAATTTGTACAAACATACACAGTCCAGTTACGTGCAATATATCTTGCGATTTCCAAAATACTTTTCTGCAACGATATTTTTCATACGCAAGACGATGATAGCTACGAATAATACTATGACAATAAAATATAGTACAATAAAATAATGAAAGCAACAAATCGTTCGTTTTTTATACCTTGATACTTTGTGTAATAATTTCGAACACATTGTATGAGTCTGTTGTACGTATTGGGAAATACAGATTTTACTAAATGGCAATACCATGCTTTTAGACGTAATTAACACTATAATAGTATTTTTTTTTAAATGATTTTTTACAAAATACACGAATAAAAATTCGAATAAAAAAATTCTATTGTATTTCTATTTTTTTCACTTTAATACCTCTGATGAAAATTCTATGCTTTAGTCCTTGGTAGTTCTGGTGTTGAAAAATGAGCAAGGGACAATAAAATCAATCGTAATGTAAACCTTGCAATTTTTGGAAACTATCATAGTTGCGCTCGTTTACATTCACACCGCTGAATCGAACGATAAGAACATACACCCTGGCAAGCTTCACGGCGCAATTTGTCACGCGTGCGCTAATACGTAGCAACAATCTCTCCGAACAGCGGATAACGCACCGGCTGTCAAACGCGACGACCGGGAATCGAAATGAATACAAATTTTTATCGACGTATTACAATAACGTCGGTACCGGGTTCGAAAGGCAGTAAACGTCGAAAAACCGTGCACCGTTCTCCTCCCCCATGCGTGACAAAATTTCATCCAGTACGGTTATGCCGTACCGTTACAACCCCATCAGAGTCCTTATCGCGACGCGTTGCACCGCGACGTACAACGAAACGAGAAAGGAAAAAAAAGGAATTTACAGAGAGAGAGGAAAAAAAAAAAGAAACAACAAATGCGTATGTGTTTCAGCGAGAGGGGAAAAAAGGAAAAACACGGACGTTTCACCCCGACGTCGACCCCGATTCAATCGACACTGCCCTACACACCCTCTGCTCAACTATTTCCAAATGTCCTTTTTTTTTTTTTTATTCATTCTGCTCGAATTATCCGCCGCGGTATTTTCTACACAACCGACCAGAAGAGGAGATATATATATATATATATATATATATATGCGCGCAGAGAGAGGAGGAGAAGAAAGGAGAGAGAAACGGTGGAAACAGGGGAACGAAAAGAGAGGGAGAGAGAGCGGGTGGGCGGGGAGGAGCTGCCGGAAAATTCGGATGCACGCGCGCTGCCGGGCGACGATAATTTATTATTCGCTGTTGGGCCACCGGCCTCGATCCATACACGGTGGGCTGTGCGATACGTGCACACACGTATGAGGCTTTCGAAAGAGGAGAAAAAGAGAACCGAATGCAACGAAAGAGAGTCGGAACCAAGAGTCGAAAGCACGGTTTAGAGGGGGTGAGTATGGGGGTGAGCAGTAGGTTGGGTGCTGCTGGTGATGCTGGTGCTGGTGCTGGTGCTGGTGCTGGTGGTCGTGGCTGGACAGAGGTGGGGAGAGGTTAAAAAAGAGGAACAGAGACAAAGGAAACGGGGGGTGACGGTGGGAGGAGAAAAATGCCAAAAAAGAGAAACGAGAACGCGCGAGTCGGTGTTTTATTGCCGGCGGATTTGTCGTATTGACCGAGAGCGTGGGACGGGCTGAGAGACAGAGAGAAAGAGAGAGAAAAAGAGAGAGAGAGAGAAGGGGTTGCAGAGGTGGAAGCAACGGGGTTGAAAGGCAGAATACGGGGAGCGGAAGATCGAACAGGAATGGCAAAAGTGACATTCGCCCACCGGCGGTCGATAAAATCGGCTGATTCCGGTTGTGTGTAAATGATTTCGCGATAGATAGAATGATCGGCCAGCCGATTTCGAACTTTCGACTAAACGATTCGCCGGTAGTCTCGCTCGGCTGCTGATCGATTAAACGGAACTTCGTTTGCCTGGCGTGCATTTCTCGCCGCTCGCTTCGATCGCTGCCACGCGCCGCGATTGTAACGGAAAATCATTTTTCCCTTCGAGGAACAGGCGCACGTTCGCATGCACGTTCGCATGTACGTTCGTGTACATACAATGCGCAGAGTCGACGATGCGAGTCTCGCTGGTGGCTCGTGGACAGGCGTGGCTGATATTTCCGGTGGCCGGTGTTCGCCACCTGGACGAGGGTGGCTCGGTTTAATTGGCACTCGTGCTGCTCGATTAAAAGTGTTTCATGGGTTAGTGCATGAGCGCTGGCGTTATCGTTTGGTAATGTGTAGTAAATTTTCAACAGGTATATATACAGTAGGGGGACGAGAGTGGAAGGAAGGCACGATTGACGATGAGGCACGTATGTTTGTTCTGCTCGAGGAGGGGGAGAACGAAAGGGAGAATCTGGTTTTAAGTAATCGAGTTAGCCCCGTTTTCGTGTCACGTTTGGACAAACACGTGTGATACACGAGGGAACGTGTATCCTCGAGTAAGATTTTTACGATATAAGATTGTGATCTCTCGCTATATTTAATGCGGTTCAATATTCTTCCCGTTCCAAAATTTAACCTGAGAATATAAAGTTGCAACGTTCTAGTTTCGAGATGGTATTGTTTAGTATATTTCAATACTGTTTCCTGTTCCAAACAGATCGATACCGATGTACCTCCGAAAGAAAAAAGATATGATAATATTTGAAGCGATAATATTTACCGGACAAAAAGAATAATTACTACAGTAATAATAATAACACTTCGATAATGGGCAAAATTGACAGGCGATGAAATGAAAAATTTTCTCGATCCATCGATCGTAAATTGCGTTGCAATTTTTCCATCAGCAGAAACTGCAAAACACCACAGGTATTATATATCATTGCTCGTGCAACGAGCAAGTTATCATCCAAATTACATCCAAATAATTTTGCAACGACAGCAGTTTTGTTTAAAAACTTTCGTCGCGTGAACAAAAATTGCCAAAAATCGTGAACCCACGATATTCATTACCCAAAACGTGGATGTATCAGCAAAATTCCCACCATAAATAGAAAAAGGAAAAAAAGAATCACGAACCTCGAAAGATACGCGCGTATTATTCGCAACAATGCTTATTATTTCGTCCCCTATAACAGAGGTTACGCCGAGTCGGACGCTGAAATCGTTATTTGGTCGAGAACAAAAGCAGCAAAGGTTGAACGACATATGAAAATTGACGAGTCATAACTAACCTTGGACGAGGAGGGGTGTCGTTCAGGGGGAGGGGAATGGGGCGAGTTGAAGAACCCCCTTTAGAATTTCCAGAGGTGCAGACGATCGCGAGGCGTGGGCGTTATAAAAATTACACGCATTTCCATCTGCGAGCGATACCATCAATCCACAAGTCTCGGGAATAAAAGGAAAGCGGAATGAGTCCCGCTGTGAATCGTCCGTTGATTCACGGCTCGCATCACCCCGAGGTCTTTGTCCGACCTCGCTGCTGCCTCTCTCCTTCTCCTTTTCGTATTTCGCGCACGCCTTTCTTGCTGTTTCTATCTTTCACCCTGCGCCGCTTCCCACTCTCTCTCTCTCTCTCTCTCTCTCTCTCTTTCTCTCTGGTTCCCTGGTTTGGCTGGACCAGCATTTCTTTCGTAGAGAAAGAGAGAGAAAGAGAGATTGAAATTACGGATTAGAATCTACCTCCGACAAGAGAGAAACCGTAGCAGGGACGAATTAAACAACCTTCGACCCTGTGCAGACGGGGAATAATAATAATTCACTTCGTGGTGCGTTCGAGGTATATCGCGAATTACCGCGAATTGAAGTTTAGCACTCGGTTCAGGATCGAGGACCATGATGAAATCTTTTCCGTGGTTATTGTATCTTTCGTAAGACGTCGCGGATTGAATTTACAAGATAATCCACACGTCGCAAAGGAATTACACGCCATGAAAGTGAAATTAAAAATTTCTTTAAGCGATTGTGCGAGAATACGGCGGGAAATTTAAATTCACGCGAAGAAATTTAAATCCAAATATTCATCTGTTCGAAAGGTAGGGGGAAATGGAAATAGTATCTGCGCGAAAAGAAAATCCTCGTATAAAAGCAATCTTCTGGAAAAAAAGTCGAGTCGACATTTTTTCAAATTGAATTCCATGCTAAAAGGCAAGAATGCGATACGATAAACTCCGTGCTTGCGTCTAAAGCATAAGCACCTTAAATCGCGTTTCTAACGTGACAAGATTTAATAAAAATATCGATGCATGATACAAATACTGATATTGAAATCTATGGGGGAAAACTCTACTTTTATTTAAAACTTTTTATAACTTTTAAATGGCAAAAAAAAAAAAAGAAAACTCAAGTGAAATTATCACAACATTACTCAGAATGATGATCTCGACAACATATTTCAATCTCGTTGCAGTCAAAGAATGCTAGTTTTTTATGAAGTCTATTTTGCAAAGTCTTAGACTTTATCAAAAATCGAGAAAGTTAAGGAACTTTTAAACAAGTTCCATTCGAAACATGGGACTTTTGAATAAGTCCCGGTGAGAACAGATAAATAAATGTTCTTAAAGAACAGACAGAATAGAACTTGTACGATAAAATATAAAAATACAAATTTTTCTATCGGGAGAGCAGATAACTTGTTCGTCAATATTAAAAATATTCTCACAATCAGTAAATTTGTAAAATATGAAATATCTAGAATATTATGTACGAAGAAGAACGATAAAATAATACCATGTTGCATATCAAAATTACACGCGTCAAATTTAAACGAACACGAAACCAGCGAACCAAAGAACTTCTTAAAAGATCGATCGATCGACTTACTCGAATAACACGACCGAATGGAAGCTTGTCGTCATATCGAGAAAGCTTCTCGCACCGGTGCAGAAATCGCGCGTTATTCTGATGGCATCGTCGCGGCGGTGCGACCATCTTCCAAAAAGGGGGAGTAGAAACAGATACGCGGACGCTTCCTCAGACAGTAATGGAGCACTAACTCATTAAAATCTCGGTGATGAAATGGCATCAGGGAGAATACTAATATCCGGGAAACGTGTGCAGTCTGCCAGACGCGACTTCCTCAATATCCCTGAACGAATTTTTCGTTGGGAACACGCCGATACGCAACACAGGGAAAACGGAGGGAAAAATACTCTTTCCAGACGTGTCTCCCTTAGTCGGGAGGAAATTTATTACCGAAAAAGAAACGTATCGAAGATACGGCCTGTATCGTAGACAATTAATTAAATTACCAAGACGCTATTATCGAGTTTGAAATCAAAAGTGGAAAACGTTGCATTGAACAGAAAATGAAATAGAATTTAACAACTGTATGACTGTTGTCGGACCGTGATAAGTTAACCCGTTGGTTCGCGGACCATAACGAGTGACCAAACCGTATATAAAATAATTCGTCGCTTTCTTTTTGAATGCTCGTCGGTATGACATCACTGGATAGAAATTATTGAGAAGTAATTTAACAAATTTATTATTTGTTTTGCCTGGGTTTATATACTTGAAATATACTTGAAACTGAAGGAAATATTGCAATTTTGGGACTAAAAAAAATTCTCGACGTGAGTGGCACGGTCGTTCCAGCGCGAGAGGTTAAATCGTCAAAATGCGTCAGTCACAAACTGAGAAACAGCCGTGAAAACGGGAGACTTGAAAATTTCGTGGACTCCGATATCGGACTAAACGAGAATTGTCGTCTGCAAAGAGCGGAACTCCAAGTTACGTTCATTAGCGATTGGTCGCTGTTCGAACGTTTGCGCGTATCTACACGTTTGACAGCAAATGGTGGCTGAATGTTGCCACGATAATAGAGTTTGATTCATTTTAAACAGAAGCCTAATATACAGCGCATGACGATTGCTTCGATACGCGTGATCAAAGCGAGCCACGTTCATCGATTAAACGGCCCGTGATGCGTGAAAGCCAATTTGGCAATGCACGGCTTTCCTGAAATTAATCTTCAATCGTCCCGGATCGGCCCGAACGACCGGGAGGGTTTCAGCCCCTCCTCACCGCCGGAAGAATGACCGTGCACCGTAATAAACGAGGCAAAGGCAACGACTTGCGAAAACTACGACGCCACTGCTGCTCGGACTAATTGCTCGGCTAGCGAAGGGATAATTAAAAATAATTACCGTTCTAACATTCCCCCCGCAGCGACAATCAATTAAATAGGCCGCGTTTCACGCGCTACGTGCAGCCGCGTCGTTCTCCCGTTTTTTTTTTTTCTTTTTTACTTTTTTTCTACTCTATTCATCTGGCTTTGATTTATCCCACCATTGTGTCCGGGTAATTGGGAAACTTGACGACGAAATACCCGAGATTTAAGCCGTACAACGACGACTGCCTGGATTATTTTATTATCTTTTAAATAAAATATATATATATATATTTTTTTATGAATTTCGAGCGAAATATACCTTTCGAGTAACTATTTCTACGTATTTATTTTTACGTAAAAATAGTATATACGTGTAACATGCGTCTCTCGTGATTACAGAGACTCATCGTAATTTATGCGATGTGAAACCGAGATACGTTCGACGATATCGTGTTTTACACGTCCAGTACGAATCGTATCGGATTCTACGAGTTCGACGTCGCCAGTGTTGAACTGCAACGTACGCGCAAAGTTTTACGTGTTGCGAGTCCCGTGGGGATCTGTGGGAATGAAAATCACGCCTTGTGGATACCCAGCGACCTGGTTAAAGCTCGGTTTGTGTACTTCGATGTGTAGTGCCACATCATTGCTCTTGCAATCATATCAACGCACAGTTACTCGTGAGAAATTCATTGTCTCTGACAGAAACGCAAATTTCAATCCATAGATTCAGATGGTGATACATCAATTGCGATTACGTGAATTACGTGGATGAATCTTAAATCACAGCAACGACAACGGAAGAGAAAAGACTTGTCTCGTTGTAAGAAACGACTGATATCTGATTAAAAATCGAATGCCTTTATAAAGCACTTATATATTTCGATATATTCCAACAAGTTTTCACGTTGTTAACGCTTTTGCTACAATAGTAAAAAATGTACATACACATTGATCTAATCATTTCCTGAGTTTGTCAATCCGTTTTGAAATAGAATCCTTTTTCTGAATTTCCTTGTAACATTTTTCCAAGGGCCTAGAATGTTTTTTTTTTTTTTCCTAACAAACTTTAATGTATTAAATCTAAAAACCTGATCTAATTAAAAATCTAACCTAATACCTACTCTCGAAATTTTCAAGAGATTAATAGTTATACCTATAGTCAATCTTTTCCGAATTGCGATAGATGAAGAAAGATTTTTAATTAGAATAATTTCTCATCGTATAAATATTCCACTATCGAATAGAAAACACCAAAAAAGGCTCGTCTTGACGACTAAAGTGTATTATATATTAAATTTTTAATGCGTGATTACACCAAAAAATACGTTGACAGATATATATATATCCGGCGCTCGTAACGAGAAAGTTGAACTTAAATAACCAGCCAGCCACTGGTAAACAATCGATCCACGAGTCTCGCAAGTAACGCCGCCGGGATGACCGAAACGTGTCAAAGTAGTGAAACGTCGCTCGATTCGTGTTGCTCCGCCGGGACCGCGAGACGACGACGGAAACCGCGAAAGAAATAAACGCGGGAAGCAAGGAGAAAGCAAGAGAGAGCAAGAGAGAGGAGGGGGAGAGATCGAGACGGGGCAAGGGAAGCGACGAGGAGAAACTCTTAACTCGGTTCCAAGTTCGACTTGAAAGGCTAGAGTTTCCGCCCTTCAGCGGCCATCGCTCTTTAAACGAGAGGTAGAAAGATCCACCCGTTCTCAACCAGCCACGTTTCTCGGATACGTACAACCAACTCAGTCTCGTACACGCCACAAGGAAAACGCGAGCCTCGGCTGTTCTACACGCACGCGTTCCGAGTACGTGACATTTCGCGAACCTAACGCGGCCACTGTGCAACGTGTCGATTTCCCATTTACATGTGCACAACGCATGTTGCAATCGTGAAACGCGCGTTATCCTGCGGCGATGAAGAACGTTAAACGGTAAGAGACACTTTTTTTTTAACCTCTCGCGCTGCAAATTGCAACATTTTCTCAGTTTCATGTATATTTAAATGTAACCCAGACAAAAGAAATGATAAGTTGATTACCTCTCACTAGTTTCTATCCAGTGATATCATACGGACGAGTTCAAAAGAAAATGAAAGCGACGAATTATCGTATACGTGTTCGGTCACTCGTTATGGTCCGCGATCCAGTTGCCAGCGCAAGGGGTTAAAAAATTCTCGGCCGGACGCGTGGAGTAGAATTAGTGGTGTTCGAGGATGAAAACGAAAATTAATCTATATTTAGGAGGAACTGACGTTTGAGAATTTAGATTGATTTAGATTGATTACAATTGCGTTTGAATTATATTCTAGTCTTCTTTAGAGTGTGGACCATTTCAATATTTCTGTTTTTGTAATTTCCTAATTTTCCTCGTCGTTCCTTCAAAAGCATAAAAGCATAAGTCGTTCCTTTAAAAGCATAATCAAGTGACAGATTCGCAACCGAGAAATATAGTCTCTATTATATATAGAGAGAGTCATTATTTTTACTCTCCTAGAAAAATAATTGTGCAAGCAACGAATTAATACAAATAGTCTCCACAAGATTAGGTATTTTTTAGAAGACTATCCCATTTTAAGTTGAACGACCGTCAGCCACGATATAAACAAATTCGGAGCGGATCCGTAGAGATCGCGATCGGCATAAATTGCGATCAATTTCGAGTATTGAGCGCACGTCACAACTTGAAACCAGTAGTACATACTGGAGATATATACGTACATGTACATAACGTATATATAGAATATACAATATAACACAAGGGAGCCATTTCATTCGGTCTCGGAGTGAGGCAAAATACGCTACTACGTCGGCACTCTTTCTCTCTCTTCCTCTCTTCATGGAAAGAATTCACTTTGCATTTTTACAGTTTCGCCGGTGAAGAAGAAATCGACGCGAGATTACTCTTCGGAAGGGACGTAACCTTCAATGGCGGCTGCTGCACAGCTTTTTTTCGTCTACCCTCTATCCGACTTCGCGAGGCTTCGTCCTCCCTCTCTCGCCGCCATTTAAGGCACTCGTCTCTTCACGACGATTCAAATTTTAATTCAATTACCAGCACGACGTCAGCGACGCGTCTCCACCATTTTCTCTTTCCCCTCTCTATCTTTCTCTCTTCTCCTATTTCACCCAACCGATTTCTTTTTTCCCTCCTTTTTTTCTTCCCTTCTAGCCACCAAACCCCCCCCCCCCGCCAAATCTCTGAATTTAATTATGACCCTTCACGTAACCGCTTTCGCTCCTCCGCCCATCGAACCATGATTCGTGGCCTATCTCACTCTCACATCTGCCGCCTCCGGAACGTTAAGACGCGTCCTTTCTTCTTTATTCGCTCTTTCTCTCGCCTCCTTTCTTCTCTCTCTCTCTCTCTCTCTCTCTCTCTCTCTCTCTCTCTCTCTCTTTCTCTCCGTCCATGAAAGCAAGGAGCTGGATGATCGTAGACGACGGCGAAACGCCGAGGGTGGAACACCTTAAATTTTAAAAGGCGTTTAACCCGCCTATTACTTTCCGATTTTTTTCGTTTTTCTTCCTTTTCTTCTCTCTCTCTCTCTCTTTCTCTCTCGCTTTTTTTCAACCTCCGTTAAGGCTTCCACCGTTCGAACGTTCTATAAACGAATTTCCGGATTATAATCACGTCCTCTAAGTGGATTACGAACCTTCATGGGACATTGTATAATATTTCTTAACGAACGTTGCCGAAGGGATGGAGATCAATCATCTGCGCTGGCAACTAATTGCGGACCATAACGAGTGACCAAACCGTATACACAAAATTCGCTTTCTTTTTCTTCCTGAACTCATCCGTATGATATCACCGGATGGAAATTATTGAGAAGTAATAAATTTATTATTTGTTTTTCTTGTGTTATGCTTAAATATATATATATATATATATATATATATATATATATATATATATATATATATATATTCCAGCGCAAGTTAAATGATACGAATACTTCTAGGCATTATACTCTCGCGCATTTTTGAAATTTCTAAATGTCTCGACTCGCGACGTGTTTCATCGACATCGTTTGAGATCATTTTTGTTGGACTGTTTCGAACAGCAAGCGAAACTGTTCTGTAACTCATGTAAGGAAAATTATTAATACAGTCAGTTATCGCAAACTCTCGTATCATACTCGTAGATAACACTGAACGAACTCTGCTCTTCAAAGACCGACGCAAAACTGTTCCTGACACTGACGATTGCCGAAGTATCGACTGAAAACTGCTGGGCCAATTAGTTCGCGTGCAGTCGATGCAGAGGATCTAATTTACGTTACTTTCAGAGGTGCCTTCACTTTCTCTTTCTAGAATCTAATGCAGAATAGTGGAGTATCCTCATAGGTTATAGACAAGCTAACGCAAAATTCAATCACATGTCGATCACAATTCTCAGGTTACTGACTCTGGCTACATAATTATATAACATTAATTTATGTATAGCGAGATCTTTGTGACGACCATTCGCTAACACTTGAGATTACAATATACATACTTTCCGCTATTTTATTTTCGCTATATTTTATTTGAAAAATACGCGTGCCGTCACACATCTACATAAAATGCAAGGAAAATGTATGAAACATCTAAAGTAAACAATTTTGAATAACTGGGGTGAATTTAAAAAAAAAATTAAATAGAATCTTGCTGCTTACTTGTGAAATTGAACCTGACTCGCCGCATGAACCTGATGCATCTCATAAAGTTTTTAGTAAACGTACAGTTGTTAACGATCGGTTATTCAGCGATAACGAAAACGATAATAAACAAACGATTGTCTGCAACGCTAACAAATGCAAATGCCAAACGGGAAGTTTTGTCTATTCAGAACTCAACGTAATTGAAACTTATCGAGGCACGATGCATCCAACTTCGCGTTAAGATATCCCGTTCGTTAATGTCTCAGTTCGTTCGAGAATCGTGCGTAGGATCAAATGTAAATTATTAGCAGGAACAAAAGTGAAACGTCTGAAAGTTGAACAACCACGTCTTCGTCATCTTCAGATAATTGTGAGGGAGACGACAGAAATTACTTTAACCGAAGGTGCAGTCCATGACCAATCAACCAAGTGTACGTATCAATTCGTCTTTCACACGATTCAAAGACGCAATCTGAGACGATGAGATAACCCATGAACGCACCAATTCATTCGCTTCTTTCTTCGCAGGAAACTTCACGTTTGCCCGCGATATCGGCAGAGCTGCAACAATTCGCAACAGAATACTCCACGTTGCGTTCAAAGAGCACGACGATGTCAAAGGCTCGTGGCGGAAACGTGGAGAGAAATATGTAAGTAGACGATAATCTGAAAGTTCTCTCTTTCTCAATGGTAATGCTACAGCCGGTAACTCGAAGGAAGCTGCCCGCTTTCCTGTAATTGGCGTCGGATTCTTCGTCCAATTTGAATCGTTCCGATTGTCACGACGATCAACGAGCCAGGCAATGCAGCGTTACTGTCGTAACAGAGAGGAGTAGAGGTGCATACACGCGACCGGTGGGCGCACAATATCGATCGATCGTTGAATAAATATTCTTATACAGAAATAACGACGGCGGGTCGCATTATGAAAAGACGGTAATAACGCATTCAGAATTGGTCGTCGGCTCCGATCTTCATTAATTCTCTTTTTTTCCATTGGCCGGTTCTCCTTCGTTTCGCCATCTTACTCCCCGGTCTCGATTATCCTTTAGAAAACATTCGCATCGACGAGCCTTTCTTCCGATCGATTCATTCCTCCCATCCTCCCCCCTCCCACCGGCCTTACCCTGCTATCCGTAGTATCTTCCTCGCATTCGCTCCAACTTTCGCTCCGGCAGTCTCATTACTTCGGCATCGATTCCGCTCCGCCGAGGTGTCCCGCCCGATACCAACGACAATTAAACTAATGCCAATTAAACAAACCGACAACCGTTAATTGATGGTTTACAATCACCGTCGCATCAGCCCGTGCCGATTTCCCGCAAGTTTTGCAAACGTCACGCGCTGCTAATTGGTTAGCACCAAGGGCGGATTATGTGCCGCGCGTATCCTTGCGATTCTCGTTAGTTAGTATAGGTTAGGCTCTTCCGATCAATACCGACGATCTCAACGTCGTCGACCATGAATTTGGATTTTTCATTACGTTGCCAATTGCCTGTGCTTAATTACGTGATTGTTCCTCTTGACGATTTTAACCACCTCGATCTCTAACTCAGAGAACGTGCAATCCGCACTGCAAGACATGTTTTGATTAGAGAATTCTTAACGCTGAATTCTACCCGTTTTCTTTCCTGCCGATACTAAAACTCCTCGACGAAGACTATCTATCGTGATTTCTGCAAAGTTCAACTGACTACAGTGTAACGTATTTATTATCTAAAAGTAGAAGATATTACACAACTCAGTGTAAACATCGACCAAAGGATAAAGAATCGATTCTAAAACTAATGCTAATAATTTCCTGAAATAATCTAACCTATATGATAGATCGTAAGATTTAAGTCCCAAGTGGTCGACGAAGACTTCAACTAACAAACATAAAAACAGGAAAATATTGAAATATTCCCATAGAGGCAGTAAATTTTATAGCTGGCAATATCGTACGGCACGGAATGTGCCATTCCAACGACATTCCACAGAGGAAGGAAACGCGCGCTGACAATCGACTGAAAATTGCAACACAGCCACCCAGTGACATCTATTTGACTTTCATCCACCTTAAATCTCGTCTGAAAACTCGCCGTTTCGGAAAATAGCCGGTTTCCTGCCGGCTAAACGCAATCGAAGACGGCAAAGCAACGAAATGGCAATGGGAAACGATAACAGGCTCCGATCAATCTGGCGGGTCGGAGAGGGGGTGAGGAGGGCTATGAAAATCTGTAGAAGTCGAATCCATTCGGGAAGCGGTGTGCTCCGGCATTTGACACAGCGGTGCAGCCGTATTCTAATTAAACGGTACAACGGACCTGATCTCGGGATGGAATCCCAAGATCGGCATCGATTACCTAGCCAATTTGCGACCAACCACTCTCCCTCACCCTCTGCACTCCTCCTCTCTGCTCCTTCTCCTCCTCTCGCGACACAGCCACCACCTTCTCGCTGTTCACGGTCTTCGGTTCTTCGAATCCGTTTCGAGCAGTTTCCTCCGAGGAAATCCCATAAATGTGCACGGGCTACGCGTCAAAGGACACGCGGGAACTAATTTCGAAATGAGAGACGAGGCTTTCCCTCGTACATACTGGGTGTCCCGACGTTGGCGGTGACATTCTACGTCGAAAATCGAGTCGAAGAGGGAGACGTTTCGTTTTCAAGATGGTCGAGTTGATTTGGAAATTTATATCGAGCACGTTTGAATTCGGTTAATGCCAGACGTGACAAGAAAGAATGATTAATAGAAGGCGTACGAAAATAAGTAAGAAACGTGGAATCGAATTTTGTTTCTGTTGAGTGAATTACTTTCGAGAGAATCGAGCTTGAGAATTTACCAAGCACGCGTGTACTAAGGCAATTTTTGTTTAAAGTCTATTTTTTTTTTTTTGAAAATGACGCCTTAAATGACGCTAATTTTCTGCGCGTACACACTTAATAAAATTTCAAACTCGATTTTCTCGAAAACAAAGGCTTTAGTGAACAAATTTTAATCTTTCTTCTCGATTCCTTAGAATCATCCCCTTCTTCATCCATCAATACTGGGACACCCTGTATATGTCCCATGAATATTCAATAAATTTTGAAACGTGCATGTTTTGTAATACATGTATGTATGTATTTTATGATGTAACTGTCAATATATTAATTATAATTATTACGTATCATTTCATTTTGAAAAAAGTAGAGTTATAAGACTTTTGAGGTCTAATTGAACACCTGTCAATGTATTACGCTTTTAAGCATTTTGGAATTTCACTAGCACAGTAACAAAATGAATATATTGACCAAAATTGTCCCGCATAAGGTGTCCGAATATTTTTGTGAGCCATTTTACGTGTTATTTCTAGAAAATGATTCATGAAACGTTCCATAAAAAAAGAGTATGTAACACGTGTCAGATTATACGTGTCAATAAATGGAACGAATCGGGTTTTTCTTGTCACGAACTTTATTTTCATGTTTGATCGCGTACACTGGAATTATTTTCGTGCTAATACGCTGAAGTATTGCGACGAAAATATTACAACGAATCAGTCAAAAGTTAGAGTCATTCTGGAATAAAAAGAACTAGAAAAAAGCGTCTAAATTCTCTGAAATTATTATTGGACATTTCGCTGTATGAGTGGGATGAGTCTCGGCACGACTTTAGTAGACCAACTCTCACGTGGCCAGCCAAATTTACAAGTAACTTTGATAATTAAAACTTTCGAATAAACTTCAACTTTGAAAATACCCAATATTTAAAAAAAAATTATTAGATATTAGGAGAGTGTCTTTCTTTAAAGAATTATTAGATGTTGGAAAAAATTGATTAGGCACGGAGACAGGTGTAAATGATACCTGAATATTAAATAAACTTCGAAAAAAAAAAAAAAAAAAACGTAAAATCTCATCAGTCGACGCATCTCCGATTCTCAGCCCAAGTGCAAACGCGAAAGTGTTCACCTACGGGTAATATCGTGAACACCGTCGATGTTGGGGTCTGACGCAATTCACGCGATGGCGGAGTTAAGTGGTCGCCAAGCCTTAAAGCGGTCGTCGGTGAAAATTTCCGCCGGGTTCTCCTCCGTCGTTGCCTTAATAGTTCATTTGTCGTCACACAAGCTCCAACAACCGCGTGTTACCAAGGGGGTGGTAGTAAGGGAAAAGCCAACGAATAAAAGAATAAAAGGCGCGGAGCGGGCGGTGGCGGGGAGGAGAGGCGAGGAGGAAGAGGAGGAGGAGGAGGAGGTAGGAGGCGAGGAAGACAGAGGCGAGGGAACCACTGTTTATGTCAATTTCGTGCCTCACGGTGCATCACAAAGGAAATAAAAGGGAACAATTGCACCGTCGCCAAGTGCAATTTGCGCCTAGATATTATAAAAAGGTAGAGCGGCCGGAGAGAGAGAAAGAGAGAGAAAGTGGCGATGGCGGAAGAGAAAGGAAAGAAAAAGCGCGGAAGAAACGGTGAAAGAGAGAAAGAGGACAGACAGAAAAGAGGACTAATGGCGAGAGGGACAAAACGGTCAGAAGAATGCGGAGGAAAGAGGTAACTAGTACAAAACAAACGACGTACCCTTCTACGTGCAACGGCTGCATTGATATATTATACGGCGTGCGGAGGCAGAAGGGGTTGTAGCGTGTGCGACCGCTTTCCCTGCGCTTTTAGAATTCGATTATTGGACTACCGGTAAATCAACCGTGGAAATAAATTTAAATTACGAGTGTTTTCTTTTTTTCTTTTTTTCTTTTTTTTTTTTTTCGCTCGCAGAAATACAGATTTCTTTCCTCTAAAAAGCGCCGTTCGCAAGCCGTGTGTATTAAAGAAATAAATTCAGTGTAACGAAGGCGTTACATTCGAGCGATTTTTCTGCTCGATTGTAAACTCGAAAGGAGAAATCGGCATTTTAAAAATTAATCGTTCAAAGGATTATAACGTTCATCGGTGTTTTACTTGATACGCGGATTTCTTTTCTGTTTCTTTCTTTCTGAATTGGTTTTTGAGTTGGAAAATAATAGGGGTATGGTAATCACTGATTGCGAGAGGTATAGAGGAAGCATAACCGTACACTATCAAAGAGAATTTGCAATCGCCACGTACGTAGAATCAACGTAGAATCAACGTAAAACTTATCTGTTTAAGAAATTTCGCTACAATGTCCAAGAAATTTATCACAGCATGGAAAATTACTATCGACACGTCGGTGGTAGTAATCTCAAATTACTGTCTCGAATAGTTAAAGAAATGATTCCAACCAGGCGGTGGCACAACTGATGCAAATCCTTTAATTGCTTTCCGATAGATTCGACCGATTTAATTTTTAAACCATTAAATTTAATCAAAGGAACAAATCTATCAAAGGAATGAATTCCCGTTCGGGAATTACGTCCGACACACAATGAAATTTATACGAATTCTTATGATTCCTCGATGGACGCTATCGCAGATAATGAGTTAATAATTACCTTCAATTAATATCACGTCGCGCCACATTAACGCTATATTTGTTATAAAATTGTTCAAAGGACCACTTTGACGCGATCGCGTCCGACTTCACAATCGGGAACCACTTCAAGAACGAATTAAATTGATTAAGTGGGACAATCAGTTTTGAAAGAGAGCGGCAACTTGTAATGGAAGTTTCTTCCACGGGAAGACACTCATTATTTACCTAATTGGGTCGACGCTACGAAGTGCAACTACCTACAGTTTTATTCCGAGAAGATAATTCGAAGATGCAGAAATACTTCTCTCCACCCTCCCGAAGTTATTTCCGAGAAATAATGGCAATTACCAAAGTTCGTCAATTTTTCAAGAAATCGACTTATCAATATTCCGTTTTAATTAACGAGTTTCGTGTTCTTAGATTGTTACACGAGATGAAACACTCCGCTGAATTTTCAGTTCAGAGCACTGTGCAAAGCTGTGTTAATAAATTGGACGTATTATCAGGCGATCTGTGCAGTGTTTAATCCTCCAATTATTTCGTATTTACCAATTTCTCGGTAGCGAGAGTATTGTTCGTGCATCGAACGTCTTCGTACATTTTCGTGGCAAACAGGTGATGCGAGAGAATCGAGTTTCTTACAGGTGAAACTAATCAACCCCGCCTTGTTTATAAATTTCGTTCGAACCATGATCCACCAAACGGAATGTGGCGGAAAAGTGTCAGTAACGTTCGAGCGTGGCGTTAATCGTAAGAAGAGTGACAGCGAAGGTTGTTGCTCAAAAAAACGGTGAAAATCCTAAATTTCACTTTGCTCGAAGCTCGCAAGTCCAATATTCAGCTCTGTCCTACATACGTGCATATATACACGCGGCGAAACTGCCCGAAGCCGCGCAGACGAAAATTCGAAAACGCATCGGTGTTTCTCATCGTCGGGGCAAAGGCACGACGTTCAGGTCAAAACACCCGCGCGTCACTGACGACGGTCAACAGAGGGAAACGTCCACGTATCGAATACCGGAGGGTTTCACCTAGAAAACGCGCGGTTCCCCCTTATTGTTAATCCTTTAATTCGCTTCACTCGAGAGAACGTGACCCGAAGGGGGACTGATGTGAATAATTCTTGCGAATTATTTTGCGCAATTGCTTCTCTGTCTCCGAAAAAAGACAGAGAGAGAGAGAGAGAGAGAGAGAGAGAAAGGATAAATGGCAATAGAAAGAAACAGAGTGAGCAGGACGGGGATACAAGCGACTAACGCGACTGACAGAGAGAAAGAGCGTCAAGACAACAGCCTTAATAGCCAGTACAATGGGCGGATCTTCGAGTCTTTTACGTCGCACTTGACGAAACAATAGTCGAACGAGTAGAACGCGGGCGATAGACCGACGCTGCTGGAGGGTGTCGAGGGTGTCGAGGATGCCGAAGAGGGGCTGCTACCACCGGTAGACGACTCGGAATCCGTAGCCCCGGGTCGGGTTTTAACGACGTGCTCGGACATAGTAGTTGCATCCCTCTGCCTCCGATGTACGCGCTCTCTTTCGCCGTGACACTGTCCCTTTCTCCATCTCTCTCTCTCTCTCTCTCTCTCTCTCTCTCTCTCTCTCTCTCTCTCTCTCTATCTATCTTTCTTCCTCTCATTTCACCACCACCTTCTTCCTCCCTCTCTCCTCGTCCGTTCTACTTGGCCTAGCTCCGTCCGTCTCTCGCGCTCCGGCCTTCGCTTCGTTTCGTTTTCGTGCATGCTGCAACCCTGGGACGTGCATCAACCTCTGCCTTCCTTCCCTCCACCTACACACACACATACACACAGAGTTCTCTTCTTCTCTCTTTCTACTCTTCCATCTGTTTCTCTCTTTCTTGCACCATTCCTCTCTGTCTTCGTTCCTGTTGCTCCTTTGGCCCCCGTCGAGTGCCTCTGCCCCTTTTTCTCCATTCTCTCTCCACTCTCGGGGCTAGGGTTTCCTTCTCTCTTCGTCTTGCACTCTGTATACTTCACCGTTCTACCTTCGGCTCTCCGTTCTTTCTCGTCGTTCACCAACCCCTCCACCAACCCCATCGTCGTTCCTCACTCGCGCCACTTGCCCCTCGCACCCTCCTCCGCACCATTCCAGCCGTCCCTGTCCAACCAGTGACGACCAGTTACCACTCGCTCCGTATGTCTCCGTCGTTTCTTTCATACGGCTCGAGCTTGTGCCTGCAAGCTCCCTCGTCGCTTAACGTCAAAACTTTCGTGTCCCTCGTCGCCGCTCCGTTCTCTCAGCCAATGAACACATCCTTCCGCCTGTACACTGGGTGTCCAGCTTTATTACCAGCGATCCCATCCTTCGTGAAAACAACCTGTCCCTGCCTCGCCTAGCCCCCTGTTCGCCGCGCTCCATGGCGGTCATTTCCAAGATGCACGCCGAGACGATTTAAGTTTCCGGACTGTTCGGATTGACGCTCTGTGTATTAACTCCTCGGAGAACTTGGAACGAGCGTTTTGACAAATAGTCGACTCTTTAGTCCAACCCCTCCCGAGATTTTTTCGCATCAACGGGGAAAGTATGGTATCGACTTTTTAAAGGGGCAAATGTTAAGAGTTACCAAGACGATTATAATAACTAGTGTTACGTTATTAAAATATACTTTACTTTTGCAATCTCGTTCTCCGTGATGATAAATTTAAAATTTCACATCGTTGCGATCTTCGATTGGTTGATACGAACGAACGTTCCAATTATAAGACGCGAATGTTATTTTGATACAAGCATTCTACAAATACTTTTTAGTCACTAACTCCTAGATTAACGAGTCACCCATGTTAACGAATCACTTCAACGCGTTATAAAGTATTAAATGTACGTTGTACATGTCGCGCCTGCATTAGAAAAGCTTAAATTCAAAGTAATTCGTCTTTATTAAGTTTGACTTTGTTTCAAAAGAAGTTCTTGATTTATAACTCGTGGCTAATAGGTTACGAAAGTTGCTTGTTTGCCGGTCGATAGCTTGAAATTTCCAAGATTAATCTCACTCATAATTGATAATCGATCGATAAAATCGGAAAAACGCCAAGGAGGACATTGCCAACGTTATTTTATCTTGAGTAGTTATTTGTATACCACACGTTTTTCTTGAGGTCAAGTCATGTGTTCCAATCTTCAGTTCAAACGACCCAATTTTTCTGATTTAACTTTGCGAAACTTTGATAATAAATATATTTACGTTTCCCTCTTCGATGCTCAAAGAACGTCGATCCTTTTACCAATTTTTATTAGCAGTCTGCCGTGCAATTGATCGAATAAAATTTTCCATTTTCTCAGTTCGTTACATCGAAGATTCTTTATCGATCGCGACGAATGTTCTACACTTCAAGTTGCATTTTTTTTTTTTTTTTTTTTGTTGACATTAACAGTAAAATAAAAAACATACTTCTTCCTTTATAAAATATTTTACACGCAAAGGAAATATTCTTTCGCGTATTACGATAGAATTTGAAAAAAAAAAAAGAAATCACGCAATTATCTTTAACAACTTTCCTCCGAGAAACATTTACGAAGAATGTATAATTTCCAACGTAATGTAAAATTAAGCTCTTCGCTCGCTCGCTGCGCATCGTTTCCACAGTCAGAAAATTCTTCAAATACCGCATTAAACTCCTAATAATGGAAAATTAATTAGGTCAAATTTATTAATACACGCTGCGAGATTTTCTGTATTTTTGATGCAATCTATCCGCGCATTTTGAAACTTGGTTGGCCAAAAGGTAATTGCGTTTCTAACGGATAGACATACGTATATGCATATCTTGAAATAATATAACTAACTTTGTTTTAAACCGCAAATTCATTGTGCAATCTGATACCTGATTGTTCAAACTTGTTTTAAAAAAAGAGAATGCACGATCTTTTCGTCATATTTTGCTGTACTAGTTTTAAAAAGCTGTGCAAATTTATAAAAAATTATCTGACGTACCTTCAAACTCTATTTGCTAAATTTCATCTATCAAATCGTTCTTGGAATTTTGTTTTTCGTCCAAGAAGATACAAACTTTCTGAAGTTGCTTGAAAAGTATGATCGAACAAAATCATCGATACATCTAGTTACGTTTCTCGTGAAAAATTCGTCTCTCGCTTGCACACACGCACACATAAAAAAAAAAAGAAATGCAAAGTTTTTGGCCAACCTGACAAAATAGAATGTAAATTCATTCCATGCAGACAACGAAATCAAAGACAGTTCGATCCTGGCCAAAGCGGGAAATTTCGTTTCGCTGGATTTTTCCACGGGGAAACCGTGGCTCGCGGCTTGTTGCCGGGGCGGTTTAAAAATTTCACGACTACGTATGCATAAACAACGAGAGAAGCCGGGAGAGGAACTTTGTAAAAACTGTATGAATATAATATGGCGCATCTCTTCTCTCTGTTCCGAGAAGAAACTGCAGCCATCCAGCTTCTTGCAACTTCCGCGGCAGTCTCGTTTCAGGAAGCACCGAGGAAAACAGGAAAAGTGGAGAGCTGTAGAGGAGGATGGAAAACCGAGCCCGGGCCGAGTGTATTTTAATAAAGTCGTTAAAAACTCCGACGCTGGAATCCCTGGCAAATAACTGCGCAAGAATTGAAGAATTGAAACGCTACGTATATTTCTGACTCGCGTTTCCTCCCCTTGTTTCTTCCATTATTTCACTCCCTCTCCCCTCGCCACCTTCTTTCCTTTTTTTCAGTATTTTTCCTTCCTGTTTTCTTTCCTTTTTTTTTTTTTTTTTATTAAACAAAGGGACAAGACTTCTCGACGGATTCGAGCCGAGACCTGTTTGGATAAAAGAGTAAAGAAGAAGAGGAAGAGTAAAGAAGAAGACGAAGACAAGGAATTTCCCGAAAGAATAAATAATATATCCCGAGGTGGCTTGCTCGAACCACCCAGGCTGCGTGCACCTAAGTCGCAAAGTTCGTCAAAGATGCAACGACTGCAAAATGTTCTCACCGCCACCCCCTTTTTTTCTCCCGCTGATAGTCGCGCGCGCCGCCCTTCTCGTCTTCTTCTTCGCCGGAGCAGCCGCTCTTTGCGGCGTGCCGGCTCGTTCAAGAAACCTCGAGATGACAACCGGTAACGAGAAAGACGCCGGAGCGCAATATGCGCGTCATAAAGCGCGATAAATTTTCAACAAAGCGTCACAAAGGGAAGGAATCGTCGGGGAACGGGTAACGAGCGTGCTCGTCGAACCAACGTGCTCAAAGAAACAACCGAGGACTGAATTCCCGAGGACGTTAAGCTCGTACGAGGGAATCGCGCGACTTTAGTTTCGGCTGGATTGCCTTTGTTAGCTGCTTTTATGTTGGATTAGCGGAGGATAAACAAACAAACTGTTCGCTGCAAGACAAATATCCGGCTTGCGGGGAGAATGGTACCATAGGTGCGTTTTTGTTTCTTTCGCTTCTTTTTTTTTTTTTTCGAGAGAGAGATAAGCAGAAGAAGTGATACAATGCGGATTCGTATTTATCTGGAGGATCTCGGCTGGGGATTTTCGCTATGAAAAATTTTCACGAGTACATGGAGTTTTGGAGTTCCGAATCGTATGGATTTTCTTTTCTTTTTGAGAAAACAAAATTTAATTTAACCTTCACGGCTATTATAACTATGACGATTTACTCGTGTAATCAATCCATTTACGTGTGTAAAAGTTGCAATCAATTTTCACGAATCACTGTACGCTTGTATAACACTGAAATATATGCGACGGCAAAATTGTAATAAATTACGAACGCATTTTTTTCACAATATAGTTCCGATGAAACGTATGAAAATATTTTTTAGAATATTCGTTGGAATCAAATTATGATGTTTCTTCACATACTTTGATTCAATTAATCAAAAGTGATAAAAAGATTTTCTGCCCATGAAATTTCTGAGTATTTCTAAAACTTGCACGTCTAAGTTGCAACGCTATAAACCAACACTTTGTTCTGTCACCCGATGAACTCTACGGAAGTGAGAATGCGCAAAATTCTTAGATTTCCACAAAACTAGCAGCTCGAAGCTTCAAGAGAATATTTAAAATCGTCGTGATTTTAATCTCGATTTATCGCAACAAGATTTTCCCTCCCAAAAAAGAAAAAAAAAATGCTCACGATGCTTCATTCTTCCTCAGCAACCGCTATATATCAATGATAGCCACAATGAACGACCATTAGTACTCGCGAATCGCGCGTACTGTTCAAACGGGATTATATCGTGGCAAGGATGCTGAAGCTTTAATCTCTATCGTACGTGAAATCGTAAATTATTCGACTACCCGTTTAAATTGCGCGCGCAACCTTAGCGCGTGCAAACGCGCTGACGATTTATCAATATTCCGCAACAAGCAAACGATATCATTAAATTCCGGTGCACGTTGCTTGGTACGTTTAACAAGAAACTGGAGAAATCAGAGAAAATCGAAGTTGATACAATTCATTGTGCGCGTGCGTTTAAACACACACACGCGGGGATTCAGTTGTTCGATTTCGTAGACTAAATAATAATTTAAATCACTGGAATCTATGAAGTGGATATCACCGTTATTGTAGGTAAAAAATAATGCAAATAGGTTCGACCTACGTGGTTTAAAATAAATATAAATAAAGTTTACTGATTTAGGAATTGACAGATACTCTGAGAAGACCGAATATGGCGATGACAAAAGATACTGATCTCTCACTAGTCTCTCACAGCTCGTTAGCCACTGTGATACTTTCTAGATCGCTATTTACTGTATAACTATTATAAATTTCATATATAATTAATATTTATTGGTGTCGGAGGATTAACAAATGATAATGAAATTTTAAATATAATATTTTTATAGATTATTATTTTAAATCTTTTCATTATAATAATCTATTTCGTAATTCTTTCTTTTAATATAACAAATTTTTGATGAAATTAAAAGTATATTGAAATTATAAATAAATAAGTAATAAATAAGTAATGAAATATTGAAATTATAAATAAATAAGTAATACATAAGTATATTACTTATTATTAATAAGTAAATTATAAATAAATAAGTAATAAATAAGTAATGAAATATTGAAACTATAAATAAATAAGTAATAAATAAGTATATTGAAATTATAAATAAATTATAATAAAATTATTTATAATTACAAAATTATTTAAAATTATAAAATTATAAATAACGACTATATCATTTCTATATAATCTCCTCACTATTCGTGGCTCTCTCGATCTCTACGTCTCGCTACTCACTTCCTGATTCCTTCGCGATATGCATCGAAACATTTTCTCGAAATCTTTGTCCTTCGCACGCTCACGCACACAACTATACCCTAATATTTCAAGTCTGAAAATTTGGAACAAAACAGTCCCAAAGTCTGATCTTTTTCACAACGACAATCACATCGGCGACAATTGCCTCGCTCTTGGGCCACGCAGAAGAAAGGTTTCAAGCAATTTCCCAGGCTTCCTCACCCCACATTATTATCGCGACGTGAACGCAACGGATCTCTGAAACACCAAGATCGATGAAAAAAACCCATATTCTACTACGTCTACATCGTCGAAATTCAAATACACGCGGCATTTTTTCCACGCGATATCAATTTATGCGGCTGGAAAATATATGGCAGACAGTGACCAAACATTGTTCAACTGACTTGAAATCTCAACAAGACTTCAAAAAATGTTGCAGCGAATATGAACAAATAATTAATGATAATAAAAGATAAGTTTGTGAACACATCGTTTGAAAAAATTAACATTAACGATGAAAACTTGAAAGTTTAACTTCCAAATATTTCAAGCGTCGAGAATAACGCTGAGTTTGAATTAAAAAGAAAAGGTTCATTGTTTGAGCAGTGACAGCGACATCGAATAAAATAATTATACTTTCTGAAATGTCACTATTATTATTATTTTCTTTTTTTGTCGAACCTACGTGAAATAAACAAATGAATGTCTATCAACTTATATCAGCTTTCGTTTGCAATATTTTGTTTACTTTTCTAACGACGGATCTTTCTGTTTATGCAAATATTTTCATCCGCGTAAAACGAATCCACGTGAAATGGAGGGACGAGTCTATTTAAGTCGAGAGATTAGTGGAACCCACAACGGATCAATGGAACTCGGACATTAGGCCTCTGAGATCCTTTAAAACCACAACCACTGATACTCCCAACACAATTAGGCTTCGAAAATCGTTGGAATTGGTACAGCGAATCCTTAAAATCGTTGGAACGTTTTGCATCAGGCCTCCGGGATCGTTCGAACTTTGATCCACGTTGTTGAAACCGATTCTACGTTGAAACTTGGCCAATAGACTAACAAGTGTGTGACGACTTCATAACGAGATCATAACGTATTGGTTCCGAAGCCTCTGTGTTCCAGGTGTTTGCGTTCCAAGGATGTCAGTATGTCTTGATGCATGGATTCTAACAACGTTGAGGCTGTATTGTACGAGTTCCAACATCCATCGCGTGTCTCCGAGCATCCGCTCCAACAACTTTGAGACAGGTATACTAGCGTATGGATTCCAACGACCCAGTGCTCCTAGGTAGATCCCGTGGGCTGTACGAATTTCACGCGTCGTGCTCTCGAAAAGATTACGCGCGATCTTCAGCTCGGAAATCCGCTTGCCACGCAATTTTTGTTACGCGTTGAAATCCGATCGCGAGAGCCTGTTCAATTCAGTTTCGGCGGACGGGAAACGAGAAACGCACGCCGAGCGTGATGAAATTAAAAACTCTGGGCAAATTAATAACGCCGCGTATCCCGAAAATGTTTTAATCGAGAGAAAAGTGTTTCTCTGTTTTCTTTTCATTAACGTAAAACCGAATAAATTAAAAGCGAATATATTACAAACTTTCCGGCGCCGTCGTGTCAAATTAATAGCGTGTCGCGCAACAATTTCCAAGCGAGAAGACGGCCGCGCGGCGCGACAGAAAATACACGACACGGCCGAAAAGTGGTCGAAAGCTCCGCCGCGCGTGCAACAATCACCAAGCATAACACTCGCGGCCTTTTATTCCGTCCTAAGCACCTACACCACCCGCGACATCCAACGCCACCGCGCCAGCGATCGAGAGATGGCGAGAGCAACGAGAGAGAACACCCGCGACAAAGCGGAGCAAAAATTACGCCAGAGTTGCTCTCTTCACAACGCTCTGAAGAAACCGTACGCAGCGCAAGTATGAGAGAAACTCGGCAAAAAAGGAAAAAAAANAAAAAAAAAAAAAGAAAAAAGAAAAAAGAAAAACGAAAAGACAAGAGAAAAGGAAAGAAAGAGAAAGAAACAGCGTACTTTACACCAGCAT
Organism: Frieseomelitta varia; assembly: GCF_011392965.1. NCBI lineage: Eukaryota > Metazoa > Arthropoda > Insecta > Hymenoptera > Apidae > Frieseomelitta > Frieseomelitta varia. The sequence goes on along the minus strand of NW_025110115.1, from coordinate 71,812 downwards.
TCTACTCGGAGAGTAACCCGCGAAGAAGAGAAGAAGTGAAGGATACTTCTCGAAGCAGAGACCAGAAACCAACCCTTTATCGTGATCATCTATCTATCTATCTGTTCGTGTTCCTCGAGTCGAACGTCCAGAGACGCAACCCCGTTATACTCTGGAAGGAACTTTTTCTTTTTTTCTTCCTCGGGCAAGACAATAGCGACGAACGAGAGAGGTAAGAAGAATAAAAGGGAGGCAAGGGAGAGATAGATAGATAGAGAGAAAGAGAGAGAGAGAAACGGACAAAAGTGTAACGCATCGCGAGCATCTACGAGAGAAACGCTGGATGCGTGCGCGCTGGCCGCGCACCGTACGTCCTCCCTTTCATTCTTTTGTGGCACCTGCAGCTAGCTACCCTTTCCAACCCCCTACACGAGACACGGCCGAGCGTGCCGAAGCGAGACGACGGAAGGCTCGGCTCGACGCGAGAAGGACCGCGGTAGTCCGCGAGGAAGAGGGGCTGGACGCATGCGCGCGAGTACTCGCGGGGGTTCCCCGGCACGATCAGTCGTGGCCGGCGGTGCCGGAGGCCAAAGACTTTCGCGAGGGTGGACGCGCCGCGTTTTCTGCCGGACCTCTTTCGCTCTATCTACACCTATCTGTCCCCTCCTCTCCTCTCCTCCAGCCGCCGATTTACGCCGCGACTGCTCTGGTCCGCGCCAGCCACGTATGACCCTGCACCGCCACCGCGTGCACTTTCGCGGTCGGCTGCACCACCATCGACGTCGTCGACCACGACACCGATCGCCGTGTCACAGAGGAGCTGCTCCAACTACCCTTCCGTGGTTCGCCGTCGTCGCTGATCCTCGCTGCCTCGTCGTCGCGTGCTACTCCGCGCGTACCACCGACGACGACGACCGGAGGAGGAGGAGGAACCGACGCGACCTGTGACCGACTTCTACTCGTCCATCGACGCGACCACGACCACGTTTCACCGCGATCGACGACCGGCACTGGTGTGACGTTCGAGGACCGCCGACCAAGTGCTCCTCCGAGCCGCCAAGTTCGTCAGAAAGAAAACTTCCCAACCGAGAACAGTCAGGATCCGAATAATGCTGGTCAGCTGCTTGATCATCGTCGGTAAGTCATCTGCGATCACCAGTCTGTCTCTGTGTTCCCGCGTGTGTCTTCAATATCGTTTCTCCTCGCTTCTCCAGCCGATTTTTCGTCGTTCGGAATTTAGGATCGAAAGTTTCGCGTTGGTCTCGCGCATCGGATCGAGGCGACGATACGCGAAAAAAGGCGCGATCGAAGCGGTGTACGCGACAGTCGCCGATGCACTCGTGTCCGTCACACGTTCCCGGATATATACATCGTTTCGCTGCAACGCGATGATCGATAGAAATCTGTCGGACGTTTTTTCAGAAAAATACTCGCAAAAATTTCTCTCTTTTCCAACGTGGATGTGTCGATACGGGGGATGAAAAGGGCGAACTGATTCCACCGGTATACCTCCGACGAAATTCATCGGCGCGTAAAATTACCGCGAAAGAAAGAAAAAACAAAAGGGAAAGAAAGGAGAGGCGCGGAAGCGTCGACAGCGTTTTCACGCTATTTCGAGAGGAAAAGAAAGAAGAAAAAAAAAAAATCGTTTCGAGGAGAACAATCGCACGCTCGGATCGTGCACGCGCAAACCGCGTTCTCCGCGATTTTCTAAAAGTTCCCCGAACACCGGCGACGCCGGTAACTCTATTGGAAACGAGATAACACTCGAAGCACGTGACACTCTAAACGTGTAAATCTAATTTGCGAAATAGAGGCGCGCGATGGTGTCGGCACGACTCCCATCGAGCCGTCGAATCAAAGGACCGCGGGCTCTATGATGCCCAACTTTTGTGCGTGAATGCCTCTCGCGGACATCAGTGAGTGAGTCATGCGTGAAAATGTTCCGTACGATACGCTTGTCCCTACGAGGGACGTGCTCCTTTATTCCCGGCGATCGCGTACGTGACTTCTGAAAAAACCCTGTGCGCGTGTGTACGTGGCTCCTCTCTAATGAAAGAGTTTTTTTCTCATTCAAAAGTCAAGGCCCGAAGTTTGATTGATCTAATTGGCAGATACGCGAAATCAAACGGAGATTTACTGGACGCGGAGAAATATCCGCGGTCGGGTTTTGCATTTAATGCCGAAGTAATCTCGCAATCAGTGTGACAAGGAAATTTAACTTTCTCACGTCCTCGAACGTTAAGTATCGGATAAATTAAATTTCGGCAAATGCTACGTATTTATCACGATCATCTGCGAATGTCTGAAACGTTACTTTGACTGTTTACTATATAAGATGATGCAACGATGTAGGTTAAAACATTCGTACACATGTTATGTCTAATAAAATACATGAATGATTCATAGTTCAGACTTCATTCACAACCACATACGTGCATTTACAATTGATATTTACCAGTGTCTAACGTACGGGAAGAATAAATCGTTTATGAAACACCCGATACGTGCAGATAATTCGAATTAAATCGGAATAAGACGACAGAAATTCTGTTTACTCGAGCCGCAATTCTAACAAGTGTCTAGTTTACTCTACGGAGCGCTGTGCCGAATTTATTTGTCACTGAAATTATTCTAGCAGATAATCTTCTAAAGGAATACTTCCGCGAGGTTTTTTACCATTTTCCTCATTCGAAGTTTCCTTATCCCAAAATAGGGATTTCTAACAAAAGCGTGTGAATCCATTATAAAATCTCACCCTCTCAGAGTTTCAAAAAAAAAAAAGCATTTTCTCCTCTCGTTTTTAAACTTGCAATTTTACAAATCATTTTCCAATTCCTTTGTTCAGTTTCGCGAACAAAACATTACATTTTATCATTGCGTCGGAATTTCCGCGCTCGTGTGAAATTTTAAGCTCCCTGTATCAAACTCTCGTTGAATAATTTTTGTGAACTGATCGAATACCAGGTACGATATATATATATATATATATATATATATTGTCACGCGCGTCACTTCATCTCGTTCAGAATTTACTAACGAAGGTCTAACTAATCTTGAAGATCGAAGACTCTACGCGTTGCTGTTTAAAGAACCATTATCATCTCGTCAGTTAACTTTCTAACCAAACTGAACTCTAAAATTTTCAATGTTACAATCATTTCAATAATTCGACAAAATACACGAAACACGAGGTGTTGAAATCGCAACGAAAATCTGTGAAGAACTTATCCCACGAAGACGCGACTCTCGCCGAGTGCTATTTCGAGACAGTTAGAACGAAAATTTGGCAATTGAACATCGCTGCATCTCTTCATAGACGATCCTCCGTGTCGAACACGAAGAGTTTAGTCGCGAACGTTTTACCTGCTCTCGTTTCGCTTCTCTGTTCTGCGTGGAAACGCGACTTGCTAACCCCTCTTCGTCCAACAAAATAATCGACCCGTCGTCGAACCACCGGTGCTCGATTTCACCTCGTTTCCTCTCGAATTTCTATGTTTTTTTTTTTTTCTTTCTTTCTTTCTGTTACATTTTCCACACTCTGATTGTTCCTGCGTTCTACATTAGACTTGGACGTGTCACGCGCGTATCAATTTTGTCACGTGCCGATTCTATTGTCGATTAAATCGTTACATTAATAATCATTGTTGATTAAATCAACGCCACGTAGCCTCGATAATGACCTCCGTTCGAGTGATTTATCCATAATCTATCGAGATTCTATACCAATATTTTTCTCAGCTCTTCCGTGGTGCTCGAACCACGAAACTTAACGACGATTATTATACTGTGAAACGAAGGACAGGAGAATTGAACCAGCCACCGTTACGAAAAATAAGTCTAAGGCCGCTCTTCCGTAGTTACTAGTTTCCACTTAACCATCTCTGCTCTCTCCACGGGAAAACAAGCAAACCGGTGAAAGAGAACAAAACGAAGAAACGAAAATAGAAAGAAAGAAAAAGGGAAGAACCGCGAGAATCGAAGGGAAACGACAAACTAGCACGGACGATTCGCTTTCGCATCGACGTTCACAAAGGGCTACTACTATCGTCTTATTTGCGTTGGCAAGAACAATACGTTTGTCTGGCCGAGGGATGAGACGACATCGCCCAGACAATGAAGAACGTCGATAATGATCACGACGCATCTTAAGACCTCTCTCGTTAACGTTCTACTGGCTCTTTCGCTTCTTGCAGGAAGCTCTCCTCTCTCTGTACTTTTCCTGAAGGAGCTCGCCACCACCCCCTCCCCCACTCTTGCCATCACCGCCCCTCTGCCCGGTCGCTGTCCTCTCTCTCTTTCTCTCTCTCTCACACTCACTCTCTTTCCTTACCCGTTTCGCACTAATTGCGGACAATTCCAGACTTTAAATCTCTCGAATCTCGAAAGCCTTTAATCTCGACGGCCGAGCCTTAACGACGTCGCCGTGTTTCGCAGAGCGACAGTTTGAAATTTAAGCGCTCGAGGGGGCGGAACAGACACCCTTAATAAGGTTCCTCCATCGTCTCGTCCTTCCTCTGCCTACTACTCTCTCTTTCTCTCTCTCTCTCGACAATATACGTGTCTCTCTCCATCCAGCTACTCTATCTCCGTCTCTCGTTCGCATATACTCTGTAGCCATTCGGCTCATCTTCTCCTCTTTCTTCGTCGCTCATCTGACCTCGCCTAGCCTCGCGTATGCCCGATTGCACACAGGCGAGAACGTTAATGGAATATTTTAATGGCTAAGCAAATCTTTAATCAAACCTTTGTCCGCTGGCGGGGCATTGTGCGAAATTAGGGATAAGCAGATAAGGTGTTGGCGGTGTTTTAACCACCGAGGCATCAGCCAATGATGGAACATCCCTGCGCAGCGAGATCCCCGAGCATGGGCTGTTTCGCGTGACTGCTTTGGAAATTTCCACGAGTAGTTCAATCTGCGTAATTTGTTGCGAACGGGAACAATTGTGCAATTGTATGAACTTTTGAGCCGTCGAGTTGTCACGAAAGTCATTCGAAAGAACGGAGATAGTGAGAATATTTGGAGCCTCGGAAGAGAGTAACTCTGGAGAGATTAATTACCATATCCAGAAAAGAGATGTTTGCGTTTCTGCTGAGAAGTTGGAGACGTAATTTAAACAAAGTTCAGTGAAAGAAGAAGAATAGGCTAAGCCGTTGACATCGAAGTAACTTTCACGTTTCTCTAGAGTTTCTCCGTACAGAAAATCAGGAAATCTTCCTCAAGAGAGAGAGAGAGAGAGAGAGAGAGAGACAATTTATAAAATCTCTTCTTAAGAATGATCTCCCTGTAGTTGCGAGTGATTTTCCAAGTCGTTCTTTGGGTTTTTAACGATAACTTATCGTCATTAAACGTTGGAATCATTACAGTGGAGTTATTGCAGTTATCCATTTCATTGTTTGCTAGAGTTTCGACTCACTTCGCTCGCTTCGAACTTGTAGCAATTTCGATGAGATGGAGAGAACACCTAGATCTCTCTACATGAAATATACGTGAAACAATAGACTGTTCGCGCAGCAGATATTAACAGAAAATAACCAACAACATAATTCGTAATTTTTCATTGAAATTTCATAATTTCAGCGATTTCTTTGCCAACGCATCAGCTTTCGTTTCCCATTCTTTGACGTGCATTTTTCTACAATTTTACTTATCGTTCTGGCGTCGGAAGCAAATAACTGCCAACTTGTGACTTTTCCTAAATTTTTCCACGTCGATCAGTTTGATGAAATCTCAAATATAAAATTCACGATGTCACGGCCACATCATACACAAACACACGCACACGTACACGCGCGTGTCGTAAATTTTCTAAGAGACAGAAACGTGTACATTCAAGTGGAAGCAGGGAAACGATCGAAAGAGAGCGAAACGCAAACGTACGTTCTTCCATTTCGACGAAACGGCGAAATGGCAGATTACATGCGGAGCTGGCGCGCGAATCGATGCGAAACTAAATTCGAAACGTTCGAATCGGCGACACTCGGTAAAAGTTGGAACGCGAAAAGCGCGAGAAGTTACCGGTTCGAAACGAAACTCCGAAACTGCTCTGCCTCTGGCCTGTCCATACCGCAGAGGACGCAAAAATTCTCGCTCCCAAATATGATATAATTACACGAAATCGCGTAATTAAAGTTTCGAAGCGAGATCGCCCCTCTCTCTCTCTCTCTCAATTCGACTCGGCTTGTTTTTCCAGCGGAATAACTTCACGATTAAAAAGAACGAAGGAACGAATGAACGAGCGGACGAACGAGAGGTATCGATCGAGCTTTATCACGAGACGTCAAGCGAGGGAAGGTTGTTGTCGAAAAACAAAGCGACCGGATCCGGTGAACGCAAATAGCTTGATACTCTGTCTCGAAAATAAAAATGGAGAAACAGCAGGACGCGGGCTGCGAGCGCTGTCAGTCACTGTGAAAATTATCGCTCAAGTATACCGGTGGTTTGCGCACAGATCCCTAGACAGTCTGAAGGGTTGCGCTCTCGCAGAAATGGCGGAGCCAACGACAGGTACACGAGACACACCGAGAAGGTAGTAGCGTGCACACCTATACCTCTTTTCCTCCCTCTCACTCTCTCTCTCTGTCTTACCACCCTTCTCCCTTTCTCATCTCCGTGTACTCCCTTAATCTCTCTCTTTCTCTCTCCCTCCCTCTCCGTCTCTCCGGTTACACTCGACGTTCTCCGATTATATGGATAATGCGAGACAACGCAACGTGACAGGCCTACACACACACACACACACACACACACACAACCAGATAGGCACACCCCAGACTCAGTTGAATAACTTATTCGTTATGAATATAAACTCCGGGAAACTGATTCGTACCGGCGCATTTACACTCTCTGAACTACCACTTATGGCTGGAGAGCACCCTCGTCACCGGACGGAAGGGACATCTCACGATGAATTCGCGTTGCTAACTTTCCTCTCGCTTATCGCGCTCACGTTTTCTGATTCACCGTTCATGTTTTTTTTTTTTTTTTTTTTTTTTTCGTATCCTTGCTCCACTGATACGAAAGATGCTTTCTTCCGGCTGTGAGACGGACGGACCAAGATGTTCTTTTGTTTCGTGCGCGAGAGATTGTTTGGGGAGAGGACTTTTGCAGTGAGGGATTCTTCTTCTCAGCGAGGAATTTCTTTAGCTGCAACGACGAGTGAAATGCCAAACAGGGAAACAGCTAAACGGACGAAACACGATCGGCCGTGCGTTCACTCGTTAACCTGTTTGCGGATTTGACCGTTTCACTGGAAAACGATTCTCTTTTACCAAATGTAGACTGTCCTGCGCAATGATTTAGTAACAAGTAGCAAGTAAAGAGAAGCATAGCTGTACCAATGACAATGAAAAATTATTCATAATTTAAATTGATATAATTTCGTAAAAAAAACATCATGTAATAATCAGTTGAAATTGTTTAAAAATCTGTACTTTGACAGTCTTTCTTTTTAAGATGATTCCTCGAAAATTGTAGAAATTCAAACACGTGTAGAAATTGTTAAAAACGTTAAAAAAATTGTTTTCGTGACTAAATCCACTAAATCCATGGACTTAGAAATCAAAATTTTTCCCATTAAAACTCACTGTACAATTTTTTTTCTTTCTCCATTTTATTAAACTTTGGAACATTATAATTAGATGACGAAACGTTAATATTCCTTAAACTTTTGTAGTTTAACTCCAATATTTGACGAAAGTAAAGACAAATCGCGTACAACAAGTTTTAAGAAGTCGTGATGAGAAGGAAACGTTAATTTTCAAAATGATGCTGGATCTAGTTACGAAAAATATTTTTTCACGTTTCTACACGCGCTTGAATTTTGATAATTTTCAAGAAAGAAAGTATTCTCACTTCTCCACGCGCTGCATGATGTAAAGTCGTCTGTTACAGTAGAAATTTCACGTTTTAAAATAAGAATTACATAGATTACTACATCATCTCCTTTCACCAAGTTATATTTCTTTCGAAGTTGAAATTATCGACAATTTTTCATTATCGATAATTTTCATGGTCATCAGCCACAGTTAAGCTGTAATTTTAAGAACTTTTTAAATAACGTCAAACTCCTTCTCTAACGCTGCTTGGAAGAATATCGTTTCTCTCAAACGATCTACCAAGCTATCTCTTCACAAAGTTGTTGCATTATATTTTTCTGTAGCACGCGTTCGGTCACTGCGTTCCGTAACTTGGTATCGAAGAAACAATGAACTACAAACGCAATGCTTTGTTAATCCCTCTTCCTGGCTAACCACGACATTTTTGCTTTAATATTAATCGTTCGCGAAACGCGTGCTAATGAGAACGCAAAAGCAGAAGTTGCAAACGTTATTACAACCTCGCACGGAAACGTGCCATTGTACGTACGCTGTTATTTATATTTTTTCTTCGCCCTTCCTTTTCATCCTGCGAGAACGTGCAGTCATCACATTCCTTTGTCGAATGGCAAAAGGCAAGCACAGAGGCTGGCTGTTAGCGTGTTTTTCAGTTAGATGCCGGCCAATCGAATTACTACTCGATGCTGAGAACGGCCGAGTTCAGTCCAATGTATTCCTATTTAGCGAAAGCACATTCAATTCGGTACGAGCTACATATATTATCGTCTAAAACTCTTCCCCTCTCCCCCGATTTCCTCTCTTAATGTTTCATTCTACCTCTCCGAGTTGAAACTACCATTCCCGATAACGTTTCCTCGCCACTTCCGCTTATTTCGTTAGTAGAAAGTTAAAAAAAAAAAAAAAAACACGTTGGTAAAGTTACTGTATCCTTCCAATTCAATTTGGATAAGTGTGAAGTTGAATGAAATAGAATGCGAGAATCTTCGCTGTTCTTCGCTTCAGTTTTACCTTCTCGATGGTATTTTGTATCTTGTTTAATTCGAGAATTATCGAAGTATCGATTCGTTGAAACAATTGATATTTCACGTTTTATTTTTATTTGTTCTCTCTGATAGATAGTGTGTTTTCTTAAAAGAATCTGTCACTCCGTATCCCAAGTAACAATTTATTTATATTTTTCCATTCCCTTTGTTCTGACGGCGTGTCCTAAATCGTTTAATTCAACGTTTCATTCGTCAAAGCATTTCCGTGTGATAATTATTTACGATATCGTCATTGTAGATGGCTTAGGATTTCCGTGTCCCACTTCTATTTCAAAGTTAAATCCGCTCCTTTGCTTTTCAATGCGTTGCATTATTAAAAGCACTCGCGAGAGGCTGAATGATGTAAGTAGCTTCTGAAAATGACGCCACTGTTGATCGTTAATGGTTCAGCCGTGAGCATAACGGAGTAATATAGCGTCTCTAGCTACTAGCTACCCGCTAGAACTTTCCAACTTGCCTCGTTAAATGTATATTAAAAAGGAAGCGGCAGTTTGCAAATATTCTTCGTAACTTCCTGCGAAACTTGTCGCGTTCAGAACTGACGCATTCTTCATCTCGGTGTGCCAAGTTTAACGCGTATGTACATATGTATATCTATTGTAAGCTCTGTCGGTTCAATTCCGGCTGAGTTCCCCTATTTTTGTAGGTAAAAAACGATGCAAAATAGATTTATTTTCTCCGCGTGGTTTAAAATAAAGATAGACAAAATTGATGAAATTAGGAATTAACAGAAAAGTTCGAAGTCACAGCGATGACAAAAGATACTAAGCTCTCCTATGACTTACTACTCTCTATAGTAGATCGTTTTCATTTGTCGGTTCAATTTTGGCTGTGCTCCCAATTTTTGTAGATAAAAACGATGCAAAATAGATTTATTTTCTCCGCGTGGTTTAAAATAAAGATAGACAAAATTGATGAAATTAGGAATTAACAGAAAAATTTCAAGTCACGGCGATGACAAAAGATACTAACATCTCGCTAAACTCTCCTATGACTCACTACTCTCTATAGTAGATCGTTTTCATTTGTCAATTTTGGTTGAGCTCCCAATTTTTGTAAGTAAAAACGATGCCAAATAGATTTATTTTCTCCGCGTGGTTTAAAATGATAGATAAAGATAGATAAAGTTGATTAAATTAGGAATTAACAGAAAAATTCCAAGTCACGACGATGACAAAAGATACTAACATCTCGCTAAACTCTCACGATATCACAACTCGCTATAATACTCTTATGACTCACTACTCTCTATAGTAGATCTTCATTCGATCATGACTCGATTCTCTCTCGATCTGCACACTCTCCTGTCTCGTCACTCTCTATATAAATCCTCCACAACACGCATTCTGAAAACCTTCGTACACGCGCACAAGCAAAACCATATTCTAACATTTTAAGTCCCAAGCTGCTAAAACAAACATTCCGTGGCCTGGCCTTTCAGTTTCCCAGGTTTCCCATCCTACTTTATTCCACATTTGTACTCAAATTCTCTTCAGGGTCGCGTGTTTCTTGCTACGTTACCTTCGCTACACCTGCTTTCTTTTATTGCAGGAGATGGTCGCTCGCATTGCTACCTCATTCGTGATTATCTCTTGAAATTCATCCTCCCGGATAAAGGAACATTTTCGATCGGAATATCCGAGTATCCTATTTTTCCTATCGCACGATATCCACCAGCCAGATTTGGTTCCAACCTTTTCCTCCCTTTCGTTCATTCAAAACAGTTATTTCTTGAATTTCCTTCTCCTCCCAACCCGTTTCTGTGATATCGTCACCGGCGAGAAACTTTCACGTCTGCCATCGAGAGTCGTAACATCTCCCTTTAACTTCTTCCCCCCTCCCTTTCACGCGTCTAATTTTATTCCTTCCAGCTCGTTCGTTTCTTTCAATCTCGAAAAGCTCGTTTCAATTTTCCACGCGCCATTGAAAAAACACGAAATGGATACGCGTGACTGTTTGTCTATCCTTGTTCCGACAAGATATTAAAAAACGAAACAAGAAAAACATCGCCGAGATAAACGAGATCCTTCTAAATGGGAAATGCGTTCGTAATGTATAAAAATCGTCTTTGTTTTTCTACTGCTTCTGCTACGACTGAAAAATTTCTGGTCTGTCAGATTCACGTAATTTATAGAAATTAATGTCTTTTAGTTTCGTTCGCTTATTATTTTATCTATTTCTTCGTCTAAATATCTAAAAGTCAATAACTCGATTCTCAGTTAAATAATAATTAATCAATTATTATTTCCTTAGTAAAACGTCGCGTTTCAATTCTGTGACAACGAGAATGTATTTCGTAAAATAGGAAATGCGATTCAAGTATTGTTCGCGCGAAAGTATGAGTGTAATAATTACACGTGTAATAGCCATTGACACCAATTAAGCATCAAGTGTTGTCTCAGAGTACGTTGCACGAAGAGAGTAATACTAATTGCAAGATTGAATTATTAAACACGGGAGCCAGAAAACTCTTTTAATCTCTGAAGTAAGAATAACGTTTTATTTGAAATAATATATTCAACATTTTACATTTCATCCCCGTGAAATATGAAGTGGTTGCACGTTGTTTTTCATCTTTGTTCGTTGTGTTTCCGGAATCGTAGCACGTGCATTAGCTCAATCATCATATGCGAATAATAATTATCATCTTTAGACCAGTTATCTTTAACAATCGATAATCAAACACATAAACAACTAATTAAAATCACTGTGCAACTATCATCAATTATGAAACAATATCTTCATTCTTACAATACAAACTCGCACTGTTATGAGTAATGTGAATCACGAACATTTGAACAATTGTTTGCACAACAGTATTTTATTTAAAATTTAGGAATTGAATTACTATAAAAATTTGTGAAATAATTGTTTCCCTACAATTCTCTAATACAATTCCAATATTAGAGATTCTACAATTCTTATGATTCTTTGACATTTTATCTAGCTAATTTCTTAATATCCTAATCGGTGTCAGTGACTAGACGTTATAAATCTACAAGGCAAGTTAGTTAACCGCGGCACATTAAATTATGCTTGTTACACGAAAGAATACTTCAAACGAAACTTGTCTGGACAGCAACAATTACCTCTTGTCAATTTGCATTTTTTATTCAATTACGAAAAATAATTTACAAATATAGCGCGTAAAATTTGACTCTGTAATTCGAAGAAGGATACGTAAATTTCTTTTTCGATCTGTTTGCAAGTAATTAAAGATTGCAGAATCCATCTCGTATGTTGATGATAACGCATCTTCGACGATAATAATCATCGATCATCTTATCAGCATAACGTTACAACGCGCATTATTTCAGCGAATGGTAATAACGTATCGTTAAATCAGCAAGCGCGTCTTCTCGATGATTCATGAGGTTTCGAACTTTCTCTTTCAGCGATTAATTAACACGCACGAGCAACACACGCAGAAATTTGCAGTTAAGCAGTTGAAAATAAATCAGCCGACACGCGCGAAATCTGATAGGAACGCGGGCGCACACAACAGCCGGGGGAAACCGCGTGAAACGTACGACGTACTTAAAAACACCACATACACGCCTTCACGGGGCGATTTATAACCTTGCACACGGCGGTGGATCGATCCACCGGTGGTGGTATTTTTAACAATCCGGCGGCGCATTCTTCGAAAATCGTTATACCGCCCTTTAAAACCTTCCCCGAACGTCAGGACCGCGAAGAAAAATGGCCTCCATCGGCGCAGCGAGATCCACGAGTATAAGGAGATATTAGCCTGTCTAACAAGTTCATTCGTCTTGGATTCCGAATTCAAAACGAACGTTTCAATTTTCGCGTCTCATACTACTTGCGAACGAGATATTTTGTACGATATATAAGAGGGAAAGGAAAATATCTAATCTAAATCTAATCACGACAGGCTCGTCTGATTATATCCTTATATCAAAATTCCATTAAAATCATCTGTTAATATTACGAATCGTGTCGTTGGAGCTCAACGTTACTTTGACGACAGCTTTCACGTCACTAATGAATATACAGGGTGTCCAAAAATGTTGGGACCAAACTTAGACTTGCGAGTGATCATAGCTACGTGTTACTGAGGTCAAACAGATGAAAAAAGTTCATACTTATGTCTGAAAATTCTTCATTGAAAAGATATAAGCGTTCGAAGATTTATGGACAAAACTCGTCTTACAATTCGTTGTACAGAATCGTGTACGTATTACAAATTCTCAATAAGATTATTGCAAAATAATCTTCACGATACGCTGCATGATGTCTCCTTGGAAACACGCTGTCAAATGTGGTTTCAACCTGATGGTGTCCCGTCACATTTTGAACGGAATGTACATACGTGAATTTCTTAATAGACAATTCCTTCAACGTTGAATCGGTCACGGAGGACCAATCAGTTGGCCTCCTAAGTCACCTAATACTTTGGGAATGTATTCAAAATGTATTTACTATCATTTCCAATACAAATGGAATATCTGAAAGAGTTCGACAATCACTAATTCGACGAATGGAAGCCTGCATTCTTGCAGAAGGAGGAACATTTTCGAACTGTCGCAATAAATCATAAATATCTTTGAACGCTTACATCCTTTCAATAAAGCATTTTCGGACATAAGTTTATCTGAACTTTTTTCATCTGTTTGACCTCAGTAACACGTAGTCTAAGTTTGGTCCCAACCTTTTTCGTCACCCTGTATATAATTTTGTTCGATTCTGAATCTGATTCTTTCTGAATCGCTCTGAAATCTTTCGTCAAAACATCTTGATACGTGTATTTCGATATTTTTTAAATTTTCCCTGTGAAAAAGAAATTGTTCATTGTCGAAACAATTTAACACGTAGTTAACAAATCTAAATCATTGTTTAACTCGGTGTGGACTCAAGTTCACTTCATTCGAAATCGTTTTTAAAAATACGCGCCGCGTGTCGAAGAATTTTCATCAATTCTCCGACGTCTCCAAAAACAAACCCATTATTTTGATTTTTTTTTTTTTTGAGATTCTAAAAACGGAAAGGGATTCAAGGAGGAAAAAGTCAGGATTGGAACTGAGGTTGTCGCTTCTGGCAACCCGGTCGATCGTGGAAAGAAAATTTTCGTTATTTTCCTTGGCGAGCAAAGTTACCAACGCCCGAGCATTTACAATTGAAATTACTTCGCTCCTCGTCTCTGGATTATTACTTTAAAGTCTGCCCACGAATATCCGCGCTGTTCCTATTCCCCCCGTGCTCGATGGTCCTCCTTTCGTTTATCGGAGAAGAGCTTCGCCTCGAGGACACGCCGCGTCATATCACGTCATCGGGAAATTCTCTTTTCTCGAGGAGATGTAACGAATTTCACTTCTCCCGTTTCTTCTCGCCGTATTTCCTCCTTTGTCGCGCTTTTATTGTACAAAAGTAAGGAATGCAAGAGATTGGTCGAGTCCAGGCCGCGTCAAACTCCCAAACGAACGTTTACAAAATTTTATTATCGTTCGTCGTTGGTCGAACTCACGCGTGAACTTAAACGTTCGCGGCACCGATTTTTATAATACAACCGCAGCTATTCCAACGTGATTTTGCAGCTCAAACTAGAAGCTTAAAAAATGGAAACTACGAATGTTTGCCTGTCTTTTGCCATTTGTTGTCTCTTCGATAAAAAAAAGATAAAAGGGAATAAAAATTTTTACGATAATAGAACAGAAAGTTAATATTTCGCGAGCTACCGTGGTTCAGTTGATGAATATATTTAACATACGCATACTTCTATAATCTGATTATAATTAACTGGTTTTCTCTCTCTCTCTCTCTCTCTCTCCTCTCTAATAGATTACATCTACATTTAATATACTCCGACACAATTTAATTATATTCCATTGATGTTTCTAGATAATATGCATTGGTGTATAACATCGAACAAGTGAAATTCACGTGTGAATTAATAAATTACAATCTGTTTGACGAGTTGCGAAAAAATAGAGGATAACACGATTGAGAGTTAACAGAATGGTGATACAGGTCAACGTATAGTCCAGGATGTACATGGCTCCTCCGCCATGTTGGACTGTTATTGACGCAGTTTATGACACGATCGTAAGGGAAAGCTATTTTTCAGTTTAGGATTGTCATTTATTGTACATACGAAAATACCTATTGCAACCTGACAGATACGAAATTTTCGACGGTAAATTGACTACAAAGGATTACGTGACGTTGTCTGTAGATTTATTAAACAGTTGACTGTGCATTGATTAAAGTAAACAGGGACGTATGAACACGATGAATGGAAATTCAATTAAATTGACAAGATTTAGTGAAAATCAGAACAAGTCGTCCGATTCTTCTCGTCAGATTTTTCCTAACATTCTCTTGTTATTCTGTAAGTTATCCTCGTTGTATATTAAAGATTCTCTGGATTGCACAACAACTTCCGACGAAAATCCTCTCTCAGCGAGAATCATCCTCTTCAACTTCCTCTTCAGCCTCACTTTCGCGCAATTTTTCTCGCGAGAAAAGTTTCACGCCCGACGGACAGTCGTAAAAGACTTGAACTTTCGTTCGAAACGATCAAGATTGCAAATACTTGCATCCACTCTGCTGAAGCCGCTATTAAAATTTGCCAAGAATCTTTGCCTGATAAAAAAAAAAAAAAAAACAAACGCTCAAAGCAAGCGTTCAAAAATGACAAACGAAGAATGAAACGAACGCTCGAAACAGTCGAAAAAAACGAAAAGGGGACGAACGTTTGAAGAGAAAGGAACGTACCGTTTCACTTCTTGCGCTGGATTATTTCCTCAATTTTAAGTATATCTAACTAAAAAAAAAAATAGGCAAAACAAATAATAAATTTATTACTTCTCAATAATTTCTATCCAGCGATATCGTACGAGTTCAAGAAGAAAGTGACGAATTATTATATACGGTTTGGTCACTCGTTATGGTCCGCAATCAGTTGCCAACGCAAGTGGTTAAGAATCAAGAAATGTAAGAAATACTTCAAGAAGAATATCAACGTGTCGCGCACGTTGAGAGTTTTTCATTTCGTTCCAAAATTGTACAATAATATTTTCTCAGTTTTAAGTATATTTAAGTGAAACAAAATGGGCGAAACAAATAATAAATTTATTACTTCTCCAGTGATATCATATCGACGAGTTCAAAAGAAAGCGACGAATTATCGTTTACGTTCACTCGTTATGATCCGCAATTAGTTACCAGAGCAAGTAGTTAACACCAGTCCAACCAAAGTGATCGAAATGTATAATTTTCCAATATATAATTTTTTAAATATTTTAGATATTTTATATACGGCACACTGCAGCCAATATAATTCTGACAATAATAATATTCTAATGATATTAACCTCTTGCGCTGGAACGACGTACCACGCACGTCGAGTGTTTTCTGTTCCAAAATTGCAATATTTCCTCAGTTTTAAGTATATTTAAATAAAACAAATAATAGGCAAAATAAATAATAAATTTATTACTTCTCAAATAATTTCTATCCAACGATCTATCGTACCGGCGAGTTCAAGAAGAAAGCGACGAGTTATTGTATACGGTTCATTGGTCACTCGTTATGGTCCGCCAGCGCAAGTGGTTAAGGGATAATCAAATTTGCGGAAAGAAGTCCGAGAGGACGTTCGCGATGCCCAACGATCTTCGAACCCCCATTACTCGGCGACTTTGCCGCGGTAGCAAAGATCCAAAAGGGGAGAACAAAGGAGAGAAGAGAATCGAAGTTCTCCGCAGAAATCCGGGTGGCATTGTACCGGTAAATTAAGTCGTCACCGGGGTTAAAGGCGTCACAGTTTTACGCGCGATAAAACGACGAAAGGAGGGCCAATTTCCTGATCGACCACGGGTGAAACGTCGAAGCTCACCCCGTCTGGCGACGTCGCTATACCTTCGAACGTGCTTCTTCGTATATACCCCTCTGATTCCAAACCACCTACCCCCCACCCCGCGATCAACCCTCTTTAAACTCTCAACCGTAACACGCACGCCAGTTGGTTCGTCGAGTGGTCGGTCGGAACGTTTATTTTCATTCGCCGAGATTGCTTTTCATCGACGCTCGACGAACACGACAAAAGCTACTCTCTCTCTCTCTCTCTCTCTCTTTTTCTGCTGGTACGAAAAGAGAAGATAAACCACAGGCAAGTAGGTGCAAGTATACGCGGGCTGCAACCCTCTCGTCTCTTTCAATGGAGCTCCTCCTTGGCAACGTTCTCGATCACTTGTATCGTCGACCATCACAGTGCAATATCATCGTCCTTGGCCGAATCAACGAATAACACCGGCTAATTTGCACGTTAATGAGCTGATTATTCCGGCCAGTTCGCCGGTCGCGGGATATTAAGAGATAATTTAGATAGCGACCCCCAACCGGCAAAATCGTATCAACCGGGTCAAACCTTTGAGAACTATCGGGAGGCGGGGGAGGAGTTCGATTGCCCGCAGCCCTCTTCGAAGAAGGAAATTGCGCCAGACACGAATTTGACGCGTCTGTCTCACCGACATCGCCTCGCTCGTGTCTCGCAACAGGGTTTGGGTGTTAGCTGGATGACACGTTCGTGTGGATGGGATCCATATTATTGGATTAACAGTAAACTACACGGTGCTGGATTCTAGTTAAACGACACACCCTTTAGTTTACTGCACTTTTATTTCATATGCTGAAATATTCTTCGGTGAATACCATCAATACAGAATATCATGACAGCGAGTGCCATTTGGTGTCTTGAATTGAAATTGCATCAACTTTGAATTGTAATCGTAAATTGTAAAATAACAAATAAAGAATGTGAGAAAAATAGAAAATTGCTGCGCAAACCGGCTAGTAGTACAACCTTGAATTATAATCGTGAATTGCAAAGTAAAAGTCACATTCTGCAGATGAAGAATGTGAAAAATATGACAACCCTGCAGGAAACGCAATATTCATAAATTTCAACAAAGAGAATAATAGATTTCAACAAAGGTCTGTTGACTCGAAACGATCGTTCGATGTTGCTCGAATCAGTCTGAAAAAATACGATTATCGGTATGTACAGGACATCAGGAGGCGAGAGGAGAACGCAGAGTGCAGGGAAATAAACGAGCTGAAATGAAAACAATGAACGGGGAGAAAAAAAGAACCGATCGATCCATCTCTCGCGGACTGTTTCCGCGGTAAAATCGCCGTATCGGTCGTTAAATCAACGACGCGTATCAACAGACAGAAATTGTCTCTAGCGTGTGGCCAATTGGTGGCTCTAAGCCGTGCAAATTGCTTCGCGCCTTCCGGCGCGATTACAACATCTCTTTCGGCGACGCGGCGGACCGTGTCCCGCGTCGAAACACGGAAAGCGGAGCCTCGATTAAATTTTCAAGAATCACGGTTTAACTTTCCACGGCGATCATTAAACCGTCGTTTGCGCTCAACGCGTACGCGGCAATAATTAAAAGCAAATTTACGCCTAACAGTTGAAATTCGATGTTTGTTATCCTGGTACTAGCTCCCGTATTAACGCGTGTTATAACCGATTTCGCAGTTCACGTTTTATTGTGTAACTTCTCAAGGCCGGGAGATATACTTGGAATTAAAAAACAACCAACCTCAAACGTGAATGTTGATCGTCGAGTATTGTTCTGTTGTTAGAGATAGAACGAAAGTAATGCGTTTTTCTTTTCTTTCCGACATCGTAACGCTTGATTCTGTTTTACGAACATTCGCCTCTTTCTGCATTTTGAGACGAATTTCGCTCTTTATCTTCTTTCTCCTGTCGAAATTTTTCAACTTCGAGAGACCGGATTGATTTGAAATTATATAACAAACAAATATAATTCGAGTTTATACAACTCGAGTATCTTTCTAGGAATGTTTCACTCGTCTAATAAAAATTCAGGTTCAAAATAAATTTAATAAACTAACACTCGAACCAACAGGAATTCGTTTAACCAGGTACCGATTGAAATTTGTTTCGAACAAATGGAACTCTACCGTGTGAAAGGAAGCTTTAATTAAAGGCCGATAAAGCGGATCCTGGCCCAAAGTCTCGGCTAAACTAAATTCGAAATGAAATCTTTGTTCGAGAAATCTCCTTTCGAAATTTCATCTAAACCAAAGCTATTACCCAGCTGACAAACCAAGATTAATCGTCTTGATTCAAAGTTTCGAGAACGTGGTATTCGAACGAGGCTGATCAAATAAACGAGGCTCACTTTTGACTTGGAATGTGCAAACCCGTACGCGTGCACGTGCTATTCAACACGGGAATCCCGGTAGGACCATGGCGTTAGTCCGACCACGTATCGGACGTGTGTGCACGTTATGTTCCCGGCTACTAAATTATTCCACGATAAACGTGTTTGCGTACGTTTAGTCGCGCAGCGAGCGTCACGCGGGCTACTTTAATCGCCCCGGCAAATAGACGTGTTCAATATCTATCCAATTCGATTGAACGGCTCGCACGACGGTCACGTATCGGTGTATAAACGATACGCTAAACAGCTCGAACGCGTTCCCCTCGATTCCTCTACTCCCACCGCTTTTTTTTCCTCGGTTTTTCTTGTCGCGTTCACCGACGACGCTTTATCGATGAAATTTTCAAGCGAACCAAACAGACCGTGCTTACCTAGGCCTTTAAATTCGAATACAGGATTCGTTCGAAATGCAAATTCGCACGATATGTACAATGCTTGGCACTACCAAAACGGTCAAAATGATTAATTTATTATTTTTTTTAGAGTAATTCACGGACTTGCAATGTCGCACACTTTTTTGAGATTCGAGTGATTTTTATAACAGTTTGTGTACTCATTATCGTGTTACAGACCTTTCCCTATTACTTGCATTCTAATTTCTTTGACTCGATCTTTTGTTTCGTGATTAGCGTTATCCTTCAAGATTTTTGCAATCACGTAGATTTCATAGTTCATAAAATGAAAGAAGAGCTTCACTTTTCCAAGAGTTCGACGCTAATTTCACTTCAACGTCGATTTAGAAGCTAGAACGGAACAAAAAATAATGGAACAAAAATTTGTTTCGAAGAATAAACTATTCGTCATTCTGCTCTTAACATTTTACGCGAACGTGCGAAGTTTCAAACGCGAGAAATATACAAACCGTAATCAAAGTTGAAAAATGTTAGATCTACCTTATAGATATATAATCGGTTAAGTGTACAACTATGTAATATAATGCTATGCGTGTATGTGTATGTATTATTTATATAAGCAGCTCGAACGTATTGTCAACGTTCATCTTTGTAATAAGAGTCCGCTGAGTAAAATTGTTATTCCTAAATAAATTCCAAAGTGATTATTACCTCATTAATTATTATAAGGCCACATTGCGCTACACGCTCCAACAAAAAATATCAAAAGCACTACGACAAGCATGTCTAATCTGTAACGTGTAAAAGAGAAATCAAATATCACGGCAATTTTATCGTTGAAAGTGCCAAGCTCGTAGCTGGAAAGAAACAAGCTCGTAGCTAAATTCAACTTCAACGCACGAAGAGACCTCGTCAGTGCCTAAAGACGTTCTCGCTTCAACGTTGCAGCGTTGTGTGTTACTTCGTTCATCCTAACTTAGCCCGGCGAAGCATCGAAATAAGACGAACGGCGCGACACGGCAACCTACAAAAGGCCAAGTTTCAAAGTTTCCATCGAAACACGACGGGAAGTCGATCGTCTTGAAATCCCATTGTACGAGCCAGCCGCCGACTATGCACGAGATACGTGAAAATTTAATAAACGCTGCGTACAAGAGAGACAGACAGACAGACAGAGANGAGAGAGAGAGAGAGAGAGAGAGAGAGAGAGAGAGAGAGAGAGAGAGAGAGAGAGAGAGGTACGACAGCTCGTGCTTAGAGCTAATACGAACTTTAACAAGTAAGAGGCGTGCTCCGCGCAAGCTGAGACACTTCCGGAACAGCAACAGCCCCGTATCCCACCCCTAGCGCTTGACCGGCTACACGACAAAGGCGGATTTTCCGTTGGACAGGATCCGCGAACAACGGCCACGAAAAACGAAAGATCAATGGCCAAAGTACCAACGATCGTTTGACGCGAACTGGGTCAGACACCGAATGGAAATTCACATTGAATTTCTCAGTTTAAATTCTCGCTTCTGGGGATTAATCGCAGTGATATCCTCTCGCACAAGGTGTCTTTAGTGGCTATGTTTCAGAAAAATTGGAGAGAATATTTTACAGTTAATTGTAAGTCGAGAAAATTTCAGATAGTGTTGATGATCTACCGACTCTACTTGTCGTCAGAAGACTGATAATTTGTTTATTGCTAAGTTTTATTATATTATATATATGATACTTGGTATTATATTACTAAATATATTATATTATATATTACTAAATATATTATATTATATAATACTTGGTATCATTATTTATTGCAATATCTACGTCTCATTTATCATCGCCATATCGTTACAAGAAGAAGTATAAATTCGCATAAAATTCGTATAATTTCGTATAAAATATTTATGCTTTATTGTACAAATACGATACTCCAGTACGCGTGATTCTTATCATTATTAATTATCACTGACGACTAATATCACATTATGTCCGACTTATAAATCGAATAAGGATGGTCTAACTCTTCCGACACATAACCAATTATAACGAAATAAAACTAGACGAAAAATTGACAGGAGAGTTACGAACGATCTATCGGGGCGAACTCCCGGTCGAGCGTGGAACGGAAATCGACGTTAAAGCTGATCGATTCTCATTTCTGGAAAATTGATTAGTTCGATTTTCCTTCGAGGAAATTGAAGTCCGCGGCGTGTCTTAATCCAGTTTAGAGAAACGCGAGGATATCTTGAAACGATCGGATGGAGCGAAATGGGATAAAGACGCCCGTCGATTTTACGAATTACATCGTATGATTGCAATCGCTCTCACGCTGCTTGTCTCTCTGGTTATTGCGCGATGATCGATTCGCAACGATGATAAAATCATTTACAAGAGTCGATACATGAGTTATGATATACGAGTTACTTTACAAGAAGAAGACTCGATTTAAAGCAAGACGAGTGCTCCAATAAAAAAAAATTTTGGTTAAATTTTGGTTATCTGTAAAATATATATGCATGACACGTGAAACTCGATAATTCAAATCGTCGTCTTTCAGATGGAATTCCGACGGAATACAATTCAATTTGAAAATAATCTTTCGTTAAACGAGTGACTGTAGTTTCTAAAGTACTTGTATTATACTTGAGATCCACTTCTCCGTCGTTCGACGCTCGATCGAAGATCGAACATGAGTTACACGGACATTTGATACGTTGCAAGAAAAGGAAAGGAAACAGGTGGTGTAAAAAATTGTTCGTGCATTAGTCGAAGATAACGCGATTAACCATAAAGTTAATGGATTCGGAGAAAGAACGCGGGGCACGTACACGGATAAAATTGCTCTATTTTTCGAGTCGTTTCGCGAGGCATTTTATCGAAAAAAAAGAAGGCTCGGAAAAAAACTAAAAAGAAAAAAAAAGAAACGAGAGAGAGAAAAAAGAAAGATGGAAGGAAAAGGAATATCGTCCACGCAAACACGGTTGCGTTCCACCGAATAATTTCGTCGCGGAGTTTGCGCTCGTCCACTAGTAAAACAAACGACCTCTCCACCGTTCCATTGCCGGCAATAATTCACTAAAGGCTATTGCCGTGGTTCCCCCGGATTATTTCTGAATAATTCAACCGTTTTCTCTGCAATTTAACGAATGCACCCGGCGCACGCGAACACGAATCATCACGGTCGATGATTCCTCCGCAGCACGTACACACACACACACAGCCACGCGTAACCTTCTTGCTGGCGCTTTGTGCGTTTTCGAAACGTTTCCTGCACGGAAACGCTACTTAATACGGCCGAAAATGATATAATGTCGCTGTAATTAATCGAATATACCAAGATTCTCGTTTCATCCGCTATTGTGCGGTCTTGTTCCTAAAATGAACCGAATGGAAGTGTTACGATTTTTAATTGATTTATATAACTCCTACGAATACGTGTGACTTCGGCTAGCTGAAGAACTATAAAACGAATGCTCCCGCGAATTATCACGGTTGATGATTCCTCCGCAACAAGTATACACATACACATACACACAGCTGTGTATAACTTTCTTGCTGCACGAAAACGCTATTTAACACACCGAAAATGATACGATGTTGCTATAATTCGAGGATTAGTAAATTGACAAATATCAAAATCTTTATTTCATCCTGAAATATGAGCCGAACGGAAGCATTACGATTCATGTAGCTTCTATGAATATACAACTTTGATTAGCTGAAGGTCTATAATTTTTCTACCATCTAGAACCATCGATATTGGGAACGTGAATAAAAATCTTGATGAGAAATCTGAAAGCTACTTTTTACTGTAACAGGTTCGCGAAAAACTTGAGAAACCTTCGAAATTTATTTCTTCACTTCTCGCAAGATCCACGACACAATTTCACCGTAAGTAATTTCATGTGCGGACCATTCCACTCTGGAGTCCATAATAATCCCCCCGAATGTACCAGCTATCTATCTATCTCCAACCGAAACAAGAAACCGTGTCCGCCTCTTTAACAACCCCATTTCCCCTAACAAGAAATCACGATCGGTCACGAGCTGATTCGTGGCTGGCCACCCTCTATCTTCACCTGAACAATTTCCTTATCGGTTACGTGACGTTCTGCAAAAATTTCTCACGGAACAATGCACACACACACACGTCCATCCTCCTCCTTTTTTTTCATCCCTCTCTCTTATCATGCTTGACCGGTGACAGGTGTACCGTTACGTATCAATGTACCACGATCTCTCGATAAAGCGACTATCGAGCAGCAGCGGCTTCGACAACCTCGTCGTCCTCTCATGGTCTTCAAGAAGAGAACTCGCCGGAACGAGCGGAACTGCGAGAGGACGAGGAACGCGAGAGAATGAAACAGAGACGGCGAGCGGGCTGGCACGACTCGCTCGATATCCATTAACCCCCTACCCCTGCAACCATCCCGAGTCTCTGTAGAGTTTAGAGGGGAGGGGGAGGTTAGTCCCTCCTCGTTCATCGAAAAGACACGAGTTTATGCCACGCCGAGAGGCCGAAGCCTCCTCGTTCGTTAACCTGCTCTTTGGAAACTGGAACTTTGGAAACGAGCCCGACCAAGTTCTATTTTTTTCCTTTCTTTTTTTTTTTTTTTTAATTCCACCCTGTTTCACCGAATCGTGCCGAGATTCGGATGCCCTTCGCTGCGGGAAGTTTGAGAAACTCGCTCGCTCAATATTTGTGTATTACACTTCGAGGATGTGGTTTGTACAGAGTGGATTTTTGAAGATGGTAGATACTTGAAATTTGGAAGAAATTAGATATCAACTATCATCACGCTGGCACAATATTTTCGCTTCGAACATTCGTAAGATCCACTTCAATCACCAATCAATTTTCATCGTTTTACGTAGTACAATTAAGCTCCTACAGTTCTTTGACGTTCGAAATTACACGTTCAGAATTACACGCGACAGTGTGTTTCAAACGCGGGAGAGCGAAAGAGGCTCATCGTGAAACGATCTCCTTTCGGTGAAGCTCTTTCCTCGCGTCTTATTTTACTCCTTACAGAGTCAGCCCTACAGAGTATGTCTTGGCCATTTGATATTCACATGGTGGCACACTCCTCGCCCACAGGGCAACCTCTTTCTTTTGCGTGCCTCTAAAAAGAAACGAACCACCCCGAGTCCCAAAGCGCACCCCATTCTCCCTGTTCCCTTGACGAAATAAGAAACTGCATTTCAGAGTCGTCGCCACTCGTCTCGAAAGCTTGATGGCCACTCCCGCTGGCTAATTACCCGCATTTATCGTGCTCCACCGTTTAATGTAATTTCGCGATAAAGCGACGAATGCCGCGGGGAGCCGTTTACGACGACCACGCGATCCTCCTTTGATGAATGCGCATTATCGCCACAGCAAAGAGTGGATAGACGATCGATACACCTTGGCGAAATTCAAACGCTGCATCGAACGACTGTATTTAATACACTTTTGAGAAATTTCATTCTCAACGTTGGACGTTGATTAATCTTGCAACTTCTCCGCTCGATTCTGCTATTCTGCTAATTTCACTGCTACTTTTGGCTCGATGTTAGCTCAATTATTACTAATTTCATTCAACGATTCAATTTAATTTCGTCGTACCAATTTAATTTTTCAATATCTATTCGATATCGTCTATATGTTACTTCAGCTGCCGTTTTACATTTCTCTTGCGTTCGTAACGGTTAAAATGAAGTGAAGCGAGAACTGGCTTGTTTTTTATTAATTCATCATTACGCGATCGTGGAAGTTCCTGACCGGGTTAACAAAATTAATTATGGAAATTGATCGTTGCTGACCCTTTCGTTCCCAAATTACTTAACGGGCAACTATGATTTGTCCGCAAATTTACTGATTTCCCGTCGCGTGAAAGATCTCAACGATATGAATATTCTCGATCCAAATATACGGAATCGACCGAAAATTAATTTTCCGATGATCGGATGACATATCCGTCACTGATCAATAATGCACAGTTTTAAAATATGAGGATCATATTTTATTATTTGATTACGATCTCAAATCTAATGTCAAAAGTTTCCATTCTTAGAATAAATGTCTTTCAATCTCATAAACACATAAGTCACTCTTTCTAGACTAACTCTGACAAATTAGCATCTTTCGTGCAAATGAACGGACGTTTTATTTCAAACAAAGGTGCAAATCGTATTTTTAAAACTGCATCTACGTCTCGTACGATGATGATATCGAGGTCGTGGCAAAACCGTGCACGCAAAAGAAGCAGGTCAACCTGAGATAGGAGGCAAGTTCTCCAAAAATGTAACAGCAATTTGATAGCGTTGCCCTATAGACGAGTATATCGATTATTCCCGCGGCGATTAAAGCTTCCACTCTTTTACCCGCTCGCTCTCGTTTTCTCCCTGCAGGAACGAAAATGTCATTTAAAAGCATCGATCCGAATACTGAATTCCTACTTTCCCCCCGATTCTATCGTCAGAAACAAGGAAATCGACGAAAAAAAATAAACGTGACTGCTTTTCCTGCGATTCTCTTTCTCCTCTGTTACCCGTTTGAACGTAATATAATAATAGTAAAAGAATACAAACGAAACTACTTTAAACAATTTTAACTAATTATAAGATTAGCTTGTCATGTGCGTATACATAGGTCATTTCATTAAGCGATTACGTTGCCAATTTGGAAATAGTTGTCAAAGTTTTCGTTTCGAAACCGCGACTAGACGTTCATCGCTATAATCTAATCGCCTCGATGTTTTCAGCTCGTCTGGCTTTTTCTCGATTTAGAAAGCGCGTTTCGTATTTTCGGTCGATAAAATAACGTTCCCAATTTTCGGGCGAGTCCAGAGACAAGCGCCACGCTCGCACAGTCGCCGCCGCTAACAGAGTCCATTATACCAAAATCTCAACGAGCGCACGCACCGAACACCGACTCTGGTTCAATTTTAAAAACTGGCCCGGTTCTAACTCCGCTGTTAACGAAACGAAATTCGCCTCGGGAAACAGTTTTATTTCCCGACGATTTCAAGTTTACGTTCCATGAACGGACCGGATCGTAGCACACCTTAGCAGCAAGATTCTCTCGACATATACCTGTACCACTATATCTATGACTCTCGAAGTGTTTTCACTTTAGATATTTTATACATTTTTCAAATGTTACTTTATGTCCGTGACTCACGAATTGCTCGATTTTAGATATTTCATATACTTTCACTTGTGTCTGTAACTCACGAAGTGCTTCACTTTAGATATTTTATATATTTCCAAACGTTACATTATTATGTCTACGACTCACAAAGTGCTTCACTTTAAATGTTTTATACATTTTCAAATGTTGCATTACGTCTATAACTCACGAAGTGCTTCATTTTAGATATTTTGTATATTTTTTAAATGTTACTTTATGTCCGTGACTCACGAATTGCTCGATTTTAGATATACTTTCACTTGTGTCTGTAACTCACGAAGTGCTTCACTTTAGATATTTTATATATTTCCAAACGTTACGTTATGTCTACGACTCACAAAGTGCTTCACTTTGAATGCTTTATACATTTTCAAATGTTGCATTACGTCTATAACTCACGAAGTGCTTCACTTTAGATATTTTATATATTTTTTAAATGTTACTTTATGTCCGTGACTCACGAACTGCTCGATTTTAGATATTTTATATATTTTCAATTGTGTCTATAACTCACGAAGTGCCTTCACTTTAAATGTTTCATACATTTTCAAATGTTGCATTACGTCTATGCCTCATGAAATGCTTCACTTTAAATATTTTATATATTTTTCAAATATTACTTTATGCCCATGACTCGCGAATTGCTCGATTTTAGATATTTTATATATTTTCAATTGTGTCTGTAATTCATGAAGTGCTTCACTTTAAATGTTTCATACATTTTCAAATGTTGCATTACGTCTATGCCTCGCGAAATGCTTCACTTTAAACGATTTTACATATTTTTCAACGTTGTATCAATCTCGCATCATGCATAAATATAAAACAAAAAATCGCAGTCCAGCGAATTTTGAAATTTTAAAATACTCCGTACACACAACACGCGTAACAGACATTCAAAATGAATCCCTACGACTTTTCGAACACCGTCGCCAGATTCGAGAGTTGGACAGCGGGCAGCAATATCTCGCGCGGAATATAGAATTCAGATCGATTAATCGTTTCCCTGATAATCTAGAATAATGGTCACCGTTCCGTATGAAACCATCGGCCGTCCCGATACTTACGAACAGCGACAGCGTGTGTGCGTGTGGTTTTCGTCGGGACTGCAACGGATACATGTTAGCCGTGACCGAGGCGGTACATTCAATGGCACGAGCACAGCGGGAGGACTTGTGCTCTACGCTCGCACGATGTAATGGTGCACGGTGGTACACGGGCTGCGGTGAATGTGCAGCACTCCTGTGCCTCCACCGCTTTCGTGCAACTGCATGGCGATGCAGAGACGCGGATGCATCCTGTAGGAGAGTATAACGAGCTCGAAGCCGAGCTCTCGGGGTCGATGGCTCATGGTTTCGCCTTGCCCTCTCGAACGCCCGTCGCGCGCTCTTCACCCCCGTCGTTTCCTTTTTACTTCCCCCTTCTCTCTCCCTCTGACCCTCTTTCGCTCTTTCTCCGTCTATCTTTCCCGCTCTGTTTCACCCGGTCTCGCCCCGTTACACCCTCATTACCTCTCTTTCCAGTCGTCTCATCCTCGCACCCCCTAACCCTTGTGTCCCGCTCGTCTATACGCATCGACACCGGCGCGTGTAACTTTTAAATTCCAGGCCAGCCAGCCAGCGAGCCGACGCGAGCGGTGCGCCGCCCTCTCACCTGTCGAGTGGGACAGCGCGCCTGGTTATACTAGAAAACGTTTTGACGGCTGTTTTTTCTTTTTTTATTCGAGAAACGGCTCCCGCCTTTGTTCCGCACTACGCCACGGTGTTTGTTCTGGATTTATGTAAACGCATTTTCGCGGCCATTGTCTTCCGCGGGAGGGAAGATGGAGAGTTTTATCGATGAAAGAGAAGGGATAGAGTTGCGTGAAAGTATAGACGCGTATTCGCGACGGTATGTATGAAGGAAGAATGAATTCATTGGAGGGATGACACGAAGACGTAGCCAGAGAAGAGAATACGCAGGTGTTGTGACAACAGATCGATCGAGGAAAGAGGTTTCAACATATTTATCGATCAAAAAAATATTCTAGCTTTAAATAAAAGCATCGAGGATGTTGAAAAAGTAGTCAATGAGGAAAGTCGGAAAATCATACTTGTCGATCCAATCGATTTCAAAAAAAATTCATCCGAGGGACGATACGAAGACGTAGCCAGAGCAGAGAATACGCAGGTGTTGTGACAACAGATCGATCGAGGAAAGAGGTTTCAACGTATTTATCGATCAAAAAAATATTCAAAAATGTTCTAGCTTTAAATAAAAGCATCGAGGATGTTGAAAAAGTAGTCAATGAGGAAAGTCGGAAAATCATACTTGTCGATCCAATCGATTTCAAAAAAAATTCATCCGAGGGACGATACGAAGACGTAGCCAGAGCAGATAATACGCAGGTGTTGTGACAACAGATCGATCGAAGGAGGAGGTTTCAACGTATTTATCGATCAAAAAAATATTCAAAAATATTCTAGCTTTAAATAAAAGCATCGAGGATGTTTAAAAAATAGTCAATGAGGAAAGTCGAAAAATCATACTTGTCGATCCAATCGATTTCAATAAATATCTCTGAGAAAACCGGTCCTCCTATCATCCTATCCTACGTTGCGTGACACGTGAATTCCCTGAATCGAGAGCCAACTTAAAAACACCCCCGCCGAGAGAGGAAACGCTGTTGCGTTTCCCCGGTTGGTAAAACATTCGCGTCATGGCAACTATCGTCGTAACCGGTGACACGGCGGCGGCGAAACGATGCCGAAGGAACCGGAAGAAGGTGTCGTCTCGTCACCTTACTCGAGTAAATACGACGCAAATTCGATACGAGAGGCATCTCTCCCCGTCGTCTCGACCGACCTGACGCTCCTGTCGGGAATGAGATAGAGCACGGCTACACCTGGGAATAGCTGCGAGCTTTCTCCTTTCACGCCCCCCCCCCTCCTCTTCCCCACTCTCTCGCTCCTCAGCTTCAAGCGTCACTTCCCCTGTTCTCGTGCTCTCACCAGTGTGCGGTGTCCCACACCCCTCTTACACCTTCCATCTTTCTCTATTCATCCACCTGCCTTTCACGATAACACGTCGGCCAAAGTAACACGTCGGTTTGACTGATGTTGCCTGGCGACACAAACGCCCTCCGGGAGATGCCTTCCGGTTTGATGGCGCAACCGTTCTCCAGCTGTCTGTTGCCCCAGAAAGACACGCGAGATGCCACGCCGGCAAAGATCGCACGATATCCTTGCTTATCGCGAGCCTGGTATTCGTTCGACCAATTTATTGGCGAATTTTAATTTTTCATTCCGGGTAGCCGCGAGAGTTTATATTTAGGCTTTAAATTCGAATGGAAAGGGAGAAGGCCTTTGAGAAGATATTGTATTTTAACCGTGAGATGAAGTTTAATCTTTTCGACTATTTAAAGATAGTTGTAAAGAAAGTTTATATTACTTCCAGACTCGTATAGGAACGGAGAATGTAATTGGTTGGTGGTAATTTTCCTCGAACGCAAGAATGAAAAGTAACGAAGTAGAGAAAGACGGTTCTATGCAGACGCAGCGAGATTTAGAAGATACAAAAAATTTCTAAGGTCTGCGGGATGTTGCAAAGGGCTAAACCAAAAGTTCCGAGTTAGCAAATTCAAACCGAGAGATAAAGCACACTATCACAACGTTTCAACCAGCTTTATCGTTAATTATGAAAGTGGAGATATATTATGCCGGGGATTTAAATTATCATTATGGCAACTTATGAAACTACGTAAGGAAATAATAAAAGAGCTTGCGCCCGCTTGAAAAATATTTCATCGTTGTAAAAAATTTTTGGAGCCTTCGTGACAATCTCTGACACAAATAGGTCAACTTATGATTTATTAAATTGTACACAGAAAGCCACGAAATATAATAACTATTATCCATTTAGGCCGCGTTTTTCTTTTTTTCTTTTTTTGGGAGCATCATTAAAAAATTGTTTGTCAAAATTATATCTTAAAATTAAATTTAATGCTTTGTTCTGTAATGCATCTGCAATTCTAGACACTTTTCCTGATAATTATAGTTTTTTCACTGTTATTATAAGACATACTTCAGAAGTAAATTTAAAAACAAAACATTCTTCGTTTTACAATCAAAAATTCCATATGGTTTGAACGGAATGATGAGGGATACACTCGAAGCTTTCGATTTATAGCTCTCAGCTATTACGTATGTATGTAAGTAGAATAAAAGACACGACGTTTCCGACTTTCGTGAAATATAACATACTCCGGCGTGAACCTGAATTTATATTTCTGATCAGCCGCTTTCCAGGTTTTATGGAATAACGACGACACGTTGCAGTTTCTCAGTCTTCGGTAGAGAACATCATTTCCTCTCTATTTCTTGCAAGCCTGGTATAAAACAGGTTTCCCCTTTTCTCTCGCGATTCAGCGATTCTATACAATGTCCATTTACGTAAACGAACGAGGGAAACTTCGTTTGCGAGAAGACCGGCCTCGCCTAGGCGATTTATCAAAAATTCCAGGCAGAGGAGAAGCATTCCGAGGTAAAATATAAAACTAGAAAGTGCTTCGCGAACGCTTTGAACGGTAACAATATTGCCAATCCAGGCACCCCATTTAATTTTTCAATTAACTCGTCAGGAATCGAGCAATGAAGCACCGCGAAAAAAAAGTTGCGTAAAGCTTTATCGAATGAAAAGCGCGGAATGAAATTTCCAAGGTATAGAGAAACAGAAAAGGTCCGAGGATTTGGAAATTTAAAAAGGAGAGAACGTTCGAACGTTTGGAAAATTGAAAATTAAGATCGAATGTACTGTTGAAATTAAAAATTTCAAAGCTCGAAAATGCAGAGAGAAGAGAGAGGGAAAAATAACGTGAATGAGAAATAACATTTCACAATGGCAACATTAAAAAGTAGAAATTAACGAGAATGAATATCATTTTCCAAATATTTATATTCCAAATTATTCTGAGAGATTTTTTCTGCATGCGATATCAAACAAATTTCTTGACGAACACGAGCTTTTTTAATAATAATTGGACGCGTAATTGATGGCTTACGGAGACTTGAAGGGAAAATTCGTGTTTCACGCATCGATGGTATTTCTCGAATGGCCGCGCGCAAAGCTGGGTGGAACTTTTTATCGAAATCGCGGTGCTTCCGATTTTCGAAATATTCCTCGCCAGAGATAAGAGCTGGTGCTTCTTCGGTCGTTGACTCGAGGGTAAAATATTATTTCCGCCAGTACTTGCACTCGCGTGTCTCGCGCGCGCTCGCTCGCGTTGCGCAGAGCGCAAAAGGACCGTCGTCGGCTCCTCATCCTATCCGGCTCGCTTTTTTTTCTCTCTTTTCCTTTTTTCTTCTTTGCCAGCTGAAGAGCGAGGGTGGATCAAAAGGACGCGGCTTCTCGACAGGACGTTCATACGGGAATACACAATGCGAGAGAGCAGCAGTGGTAAACGCGCTGTCAAAACTGCAGCCGGCTTCAGATCTATCCACACTTTTGCCAGCAAAGGTTTCTATGTACTTTCGTTTAAACACACGAACCGACCCTCGTCGATTGATTTCCCCTCGTCTTTTCGTACATGTCTTTCACATTTTTTCAAACAGATTTTCTCTGACAATTCTCTAAAACTGAAATATTTTACATAACAGTAATGTCAGAAGAAATTTTGAATTAATTTATTTGAAAGAAAAATCTATCTAACCAACTCCGGAAAATACTGCGAACAGCTTGAACCAAACTCTATCGAATATTCTTGAACAACGAAGAATTTTATATAAATTTCAAATAACCAGAGATTGTAGGAGAAATATACACGTTATAAACATACGAAATAGAAACGACGTAATAATTTTACTGAATATCTGCAAAAATTTTCCACCGCCGAGATTATTCTCTCTTTCGAGAGATATATTTCCGTTAAAAAAAAGAAAAAAAAAAAAACGTTCGTTCAAAGGCAGTTCTCAAATGAAATAACCACGACTTGGCGAAAACCGCTGATATAAATTTCCTTTGAAAAAAATTTTCATTGAAACGCGGGTTCTTGAATTAAATAGAAATTTAACAAAACGACGACAGAAATGAAAAGCACGGGAGTATTTTGAATACGAGAGTATTATAAATTTTGTTACAAGTAGGAAATTAAAGATCGTGAAAAATATATTTTTAATGATTTCGCGCTGCTAAAGCCGTTCTTTGCTACGAGACTGCAGAGATAGTTGGATCGAGAAATGTCAGCGAGATGCTTCATAAATCCCATGGATTTTCCACGAGATCCGGTAAAGATTACTATCCTCTGATCCAGACAGGATATGCGACTAACAGCTCGTTTGAAACGCGCTCTTTTAAGAGCCGTAGACGTCCTCCGAGATTGGATTTCAATTTCAGTTTCGCGAAACGTCAATTAATATCCCTTTCCTCGTGAAATATTGGAAAAAATATTTTGTCTCTATGTAGGGCAGATCAAAAGGCCGCTCAAATATGATAAGCGACGATAGCATCGAGCTTTCGAAGTCGAATTTCTAAATGTAATAAAAAATCACAACGTTCACCCAATACGAAAATCACATATATTACAAAAACGTTCGTTGTTCTTATTCAATTTTCAACGTAAAAAGAAACCCTGAGTTTTCAATTCCCTCGGATTCCCAAACACTCGAGATCCAATATTAGCGCGAACAATGTCTAGCCAACCTTTTAAAACGGAAGAAACTGTCGAGCAAACTCTTGGAATTCCTTTCAGCAA
Organism: Frieseomelitta varia; assembly: GCF_011392965.1. NCBI lineage: Eukaryota > Metazoa > Arthropoda > Insecta > Hymenoptera > Apidae > Frieseomelitta > Frieseomelitta varia. The sequence continues at coordinate 38,498 of NW_025110115.1, read as the reverse complement.
CGTCCAACAATACGAACCGATCGGAGAAACTTTCTAAAACTTTTACTCATTCGATAATCTCCTTCTAAATTTAACGAACTATACATGTACATTTCACGAGCAAACTGCCGGCGCGAAAAAGTGATTTCGATAAAAGCATTAATAGATCGATTATCCCGACGGATAAGGGATTGTGGACGTGGTGTTTGCCATCTGAGAGCGAGGCGAAAGATTCTTATCCATCGGCGTTGGTCCATTCGACGACGGGTTCGCCTCAGCTCGGGTATTTGCTCTCGTAATCTTTTTATCCCTTTCCTCGTGTTCATGGTCTACGGGGATAAGAGGAAAGGAAGAAGAAGGCGGAGGAGCAGCAGCGACAGTATCCAGCCAGCCAAGGAGCAATATCGTTCTCCTTCGGGCGGCTGCTCATCTTCAGAGGACATCAGTTCCTCCTCTGTTGCGTTCGCCATTTCTCTCTTCGATCCCGCTCCGTCTCGTTCTCTATCCTTCTTCTCTTCTAACTCTTCTTGCTCTCTCTCTCTCTCTCTCTCTCTCTCTCTCTCTCTTCGACTACAAATTAACCGGGATCTCGCGCAAGGAGATCCTCCGCGTCTCTTCTTTCACCGCACGCGGTAGCACGCGAGTCGTGCAACATCATCCCTCGGCTTTGCTCCGTGATCTCTCCAACACGGTTACACGCGAGGCGTCGTAAATAAAACGGCCCGCGTCGAATCTCCTTCTGCCAGAAGCGTAGCAACAGTTTGCCGGGTATGAATCAGACGCGACGCGGTTTGTTTTGTTGGCCCACTTTCTTACCGCGGGGCTACACCACTCTCTCTCTCTCTCTCTCTCCCCTCGAAGGTTCGATCGTAGAGAGGCGACCGCATCTTTCTTGGCCCGAGGTCAATACGACCTCGCGACGCGACGCGCCTGAACCTTGGCGAGGGACATTGATCCCGATTCTCCGAATGGCCAGTGAAAGTATACGAGCACCGCGTACATGAGACGACGCGCGCCGCGAATTAAGGACGTTGCTTTTTTTTTTTTTTTTTTTCTTTGCTTCGACGTTCTTTGAGAGACGAGTACTTCTTGGCGAGGACAGATAATGTTCGCCTTTTCATGGCGATTGCGAAGATGAATTGAAATAAAGTGGCGGTCAGTTTTTTTTTTTTTGTGCGTATTCGATAGATCAAGTCTGGCTCACTGCCAGTCGAAATTTGTTTCGAACGAAAATTGTATCTTTTGAAACAGGTGAATGAGAGTCGGTTCAACCCCTTTAGTGCCGAATGATATGAAGATGAATTAATATATCGTAGAATAATTATTTATTTATGTTTTGAAATACGGTGGCTTTTTGTTTCTTAATAAGCTATTAAACATACATTAGTTTGGTTCAACATACTTCGCTCAGGATTATTTTTCTTTCCGTCGGCACTACAAAGACCAATATATGATATTTTTATTTATTTCGATTGAATAACAAATTGATATTTATCTAAATAAATCACTAACTAAACTGCGACCAGAAAATTGTAGAAAAATAAAGCTGATGTTATCGAAGGTGCTACAAGTTCAATTCTTTGGTTACTGAACACACCTCTGAATCTCTCAAAAGAGTATTTATGAACCTAGGAAAAATATCTATACCCAACCAATGGAATATACCAATGGAATATTAATAGAAAATAGCAATAAACGAATTTCGATCGATAGAGATTTTCCGTAAGAGTTTCAATGAGCAGAAAATTCGAAGCAAAGAGCAACCATCTTACGAAGGAAATGGCAAAGTATCGCACTCTCTTTGTAGACGAAATGTATGTTTTCCGGTGTTGTTACTTGCGACCGCGGCGAGAGATGCAAAACGATTGTTGGTTTATGCAGCGTAATAAAGTTTTCCGTCGCAGGACAAGGCCCTACTACACCTTTTGTAGGAAACTTCGCGCTCGTGATAAATGAATCTGTCGTGTAAAGTGTATAACCGCCTAATGCGTTAATTAAAAAACTTTCGCCGACTTTGGCGACTCGTTTGCAGCGATATCATTGTCTCGAAATTATCATGCCGGGGCGGACTTTAATGCAAGGCTTCGCTAAAGGAGAGCCGTTTGCCGCGATAATTGACTTCTTTCGTTTTCACTTTATCTTCGGATGACTTCGTCGTGGAATATACACCACCATGAAACGACTATTGTATCAGATATTCGATGAACTGGCTTCTTTTCTCCTTTCCTTTTAAATTTTATTTTCAGACTTATCTTTGAAACGTAGAACACTCCATCGTGAAATGATTATCGTATCGGATGTTCGATAACATGATTAACCTCTTTTCTCATTTTTCGCTTCGTTTTCTTCTCAGGCATCTTTGCTGTAGTTAACCATAATTAATGATAACGTTCCACTGTGAAATAATAATCATATCGGATACCTGTTTGAAAATTAATATCAATGAAATAATAGACGACGAATCGGTTACGCGAACGAGTATTGGATATCCCGCTTGCACAGGCTCTTCTCAATTACATCATTGGGGTTTATTGTCCCCGCGTTACGATCGATCCCGAATTATGCTAATAAATTCCGCCGTAAGATTTAACTCTCGAAAGAACTAATTAAAACTTTTCTAATTCCTCCCACTTCTAATTAACGGCAAAATCGCGGCCGAACGACCGTCGATCCCACGTTGAGAAACAGTAAATTCATTCGCCGGATTATTGATTCGACAGTCAGGAAACTTTCTGAATGATCTGCCCTGAAAACGTCCCCCCGTTTAGCTTGAAATTAGCTCGCACAGTTCCAACCAAGAGTTAATTACAATGTCAACGCGTCTGGCTTTGTTATGGGCTAAATAAATTTAATTTAATAAATTGCGCTGGACTCGAGAAGCTTCAAAATAGAAAGTATCTTCTTTGCAATAATTCAAAATCGCAGATATTGTAGCATTTAATAAATGTATCGTACTCGAAATTGTGACAAACCAATATCAACGTTAATAATCATCAGAAAGCCTAAAGTTTGTGATTACAATTGAGGTCAATACCCGTCACGACTGTTCCCGATAACAAATATATAGAATATCTATAATCTCTCTGCTCGACGCACTAAATTCACGCATATCTGTGTGTATCTACAGTGAAATGGAATTAAATTCGCTACAAATCCTGGTAAGTTCCGTACGCACTTATTCTATTCCATCCCTCCTCCTACAAAAAATATTTGCAAAAATATTTGAACGAACCTACTGAAAGCAGTGACCAATTCTTTTCTCATTCATATTCATCTACAATTATCTGGAAGCGCGGAACAAACTTTCCAAATCCAAGATCGAAGAAGCAAGATCAACACCACTGCAATCCCCCTCGCCAATCAAACTTTCCGTCTAGCTTACGTACACCATCGAGGGCAACAAAGGCGAGCCCAGCAATCGCCAGACAATTCTCCTCCGATCAGTCATTTTACCCAACACCGAAAGCTGATTCAATAGCTGCCGTCCCGGCAAGATACTTAAAACGGTTCCCATCTGACTGCTTCCATCGAACGCTATTGTACAACCCAATGTCTACGACGCGCCACCAGCCCAGCCTTTTCGTTCGATTGTTCGCAATACGTTAATGAATCCCATTACAGGGGTGTCTGTCATTCCCTTATCGTGTCGCACGCTCGAAAAACTCGCGCAGATATAACTTCGTCTAACCACCGACGACATCGATGCGAATTTAAGCGAGACGAATTTAACTTGCCCCGATACTCGACGTAGTATCGGACACAGCCTAGTCAGACAAGTGTACGACGTGGCCTGCTGTGCGTTATACCACTAACTGACAAGTTACGTTTCCAAATAATCTTCCAACTCCTATTTAGAGCAAACTTGACTAATACGACTTGCTGCAATTTGAAAATGTCTTGTATACACTATTGGTTTTGTCTAGGCATATGAAACACTTCTAATATCAATAGTGATTATCTTCCTTAAAGCATGTTTAGTACAGGAAATGAATAAATGTCTGTCGTTTTATAGTACATGATTAAATGCAAGTTATGCGAGAGACAATTTGGTACACCAAAACACCTAATAGAGAGATGCGAGTATAGCGTGGAACAAGTGATGGAGGGCAACAAATAGTCAAGTGGTTAAGGACGGTAAACAAAAGTAAAATAGCAAAAGGAAGGTGAAATAAGGTAATAATAGGTTAGGTAACAGCAATGGTAAATGTACGTATGGAAGAATATGTGTAACCGCGAAAGACATATGTTAGTCTAGACAAGTCTATCTCTTGGCCTTAAGGGCTAAAATTAATAAATTATTATTATTATTATTTATATTATTACTTTCATGTTGGGATCGACATGTAAGATATAACTGAGCTGAAACATTCCAATCTGTACCTATACAGCAGTGCAAAAGTTGACCAGAGTTGCTGAAATACTATCGCGAGCCACAGTATGTCATGACGTTCAATCGCGATGCTAACCAGTGTCTAACGACAAGAAATGAACAAATGTCTGTCGTTTTATAGTACGTAATTAAATACAAGTTATGCGAGAGACAATTTGGTACACCAAAACACCTAATAGAGAGATGCAAGAAAGTTGAAAGATGCGAGTATAGCGTGGAACAAGTAGTGAAGGGCAACAAATAGTCAAGTGGTTAAGGAGGGTAGACAAAAGTAAAATAGCAAAAGAGAAGGAAGGTGAAATAAGGTAATAATAGGTTAAGTAACAGCGATGGTAAATGTACGTATGGAAGAATGTGTGTGACCGCGAGAAACATATGTTAGCCAAGTCTATTTCTTGGCCTTAAGGGCTAAAACTAATAAATTATTATTATTTATATTATTATTTTCATGTTGGGATCGACATGTAAGGTATAACTGAGCTGAAACATTCCAACCTGTACCTGTATACAGCAGTACAAAAGTTGACCAGAGTTGCTGAAATACTATCGCGAGCCACAGTATGTCACGACGTTCAATCGCGATGCTAACCGGTGTCTAACAAGAGGAATTCGACTTGTTCGAGACCCGATGCGCTGCCAGACAGAGAAGCAGCCTAGTCAGCCACGTGTGCCAGCCTGCAACATGGCCAATTGTGCGTTACGCAGTAGATAGCTGGCTGGCTCACGGAAGAGGGGTTGTGCCTGGCTGCCTTAACGCCGCCAATTCGCGGAGCTTGACTACTACGCGCGTACACTATCTCTCTCTGTCTCTCCGTCTCTCTCTCTCTCTCTCTCTCTCTCTCTCTCTCTCTCTCTCTCTCTCTCTCTCTCTCTCACTCACTCCCGTTGCGGCTTTGTTGTCCTCGGAGTGTACCCTCGAATCAGGATCCTTACCGATTTCAAAGATTCAGCCGGGCGTTATCTGGATCTTTTCTCGATGAGAAAGTCGTAAAAAGAAGAGAGAGAGGGATAGTTATTGATATATTACGTTGGAACGATAGTTGACAAATTTCTCGGCTGATAATTAGGAAAAATTCAAAAGGTAGTCGAGAGAGGACGATTTTGAAATTTTTCAATTGTCAAAGTTGTAAAAAGAAGAGAGAGAGATAGTTATTGACATATTACGTTGGAACGATAGTTGATAAATTTCTCGGCTGATAGTTAGGAAAAGTTCAAAAGGTAATCGAGGGAGGACGAATTGTCAAAGTTGTAAAAAGAAGAGAGAGAGAGAGAGAGAAGAATAGTTATTGATATATTACGTTGAAACGATATTTGACAAATTTCTCAACAGGTAATTAGGAAAAGTTCAAAAGGTAATCGAGGGAGGATGATTTTGAAATTTTTCAAAGTCGTAAAAAGAAGAGAGAGAGAGAGAGAGAAGAATAGTTATTGATATATTACGTTGAAACGATATTTGACAAATTTCTCAACAGGTAATTAGAAAAAGTTCAAAAGGTAGTCGAGGGAGGACGATTTTGAAATTTTCCAATTTTCACAGATGACGAAATCAGGTGTTTTTCTTCGGAAAACAATTTTAATTTCAACAGATCTCCAATTTGATTTAATCGTTCTGTGACTATCTCTTGGGACCGATTTGTTTGTTAAAAATCCCAGCAAATCAATTCTATCTGTCGCTCGTTTCCGGTAACAAAATCGAACAAAGTCGATGCTTCGCCGAGTGGGCTTGCCAAATTAATCTCGCCTCGTTTTTCTCTCGTCTCTCTCGTCCTCCGTATAACTCAAAGTCAGCGGTCGTCATGGTCGCCGCGACTAAATAGATTACTCGAGACACGGTGACAACTCGGTGGAAACACAACCGGTGCAAAATATCTCACCTGGCGGCGAGAAAGCGAGCGAAACCTTTCGGTTCGGGGCGAGCTTTCCTTTTCTCCGTCGCGTCAACACCGATCTTATCTACGCCGAGCTCTCGAGGTGGCCGCTGGATCCTTTTAATTAACAGCGGACGGTGGACTGGAAATCCTCGGCGTCCCTTCCGGCGACACGTTACGAACCTGACCGGTTCACCGCCGATAATAACTCGACTGCTCGTGGTCGAAATTTGTCGAAGATCGTAACGCGGACAAGCTTCGACAAGTTTCTCTCATTTTGCGGCTCTGCCTCGTCGAGAGAGATCGGTCGTTGACATAAATAACCCTAACTGTTTGTGAACAGATCTTTTTTCTCTTTTTTGGAAAAAGGGCCGAAACATCTTGGTTTGATCCGTTTCAATAGATTTCGTTCATGCGAGGAAATATCTTGGATCTTTTTGGATATTGACGTGGATTTATGTGTTTAAAAGAAGGATTGCATTCCTTGCAATTCTTTCGTCAAGTGTAACTTGAGTTTTCAATTTTTATCACAGGAACTCTTATATTGAGTCATCACACTCGATATTTTTAATTGTCCAAAAAAAAAAAAAAGAATAATTGAATTGAAAAATATAAAATAATAAATTTGAAGTGCAAAGGGTTAATATCACATATTAAGGGTTTGAGTTTGGAAAATTAAATTATCAATGGATTTTGGAATGGTTGAATATTACAATTGAAGTTGTAGTTGAATATAATAGTTAAAGATTCAGATTTAAATTACTGATGAATTAAAACGATTTTATCGAGGATACGTCGCTTGCAAGATTATCTTCAAAAATGTTCAAACGTGGCTATCTTGCGGCAGATAATTTCCGAATATAGAGAACATTATAAATACATTTTTATTTATTAGTATTATTAATTGAAAGAGTATCTTACATCTCGGAAATATTCTTACTCCTTAAAACTTTAAGCGAAGAACAAAATATAAAAAAATATGAAAAATGTAAAATATATAAGTAAAAAGTATAAAAAATGTAAAATATATAAAAATATAAAAAAAAAGAAAGAAAGAAACTTTTGGAAACATACAAAGTAACATCTTCAGTTACACTTTAAACGTGGCTATCGTTGCGACAGATAATATCCGAATAGAGAACATTATAAATACATTTGAAAAATTTTAAATACACTCAATAGAGGATTCTGTATATAGTGTTAGCTACGAAGCTTACTTTTATCATTAACTATATTGCAGAATGGCTGTATTATTAATTGAAAAAGTATCTTGCATCTCGGAAATATTCTTACTCCTTAAAACTTTAAGCGAAGAACAAAATATAAAAAAAATATAAAAAATGTAAAATATATAAGTAAAAAGTATAAAAAATGTAAAATACATAAAAATATATAAAAAAAAAGAAAGAAACAGTTGGAAACATACAAAGTAACATCTTCAGTTACACTTTAAACGTGGCTATCGTTGCGACAGATAATATCCGAATATAGAGAACATTATAAATACATTTGAAAAATTTTAAATACACTCAATAGAGGATTCTGTATATAGTGTTAGCTACGAAACTTACTTTTATCATTAACTATATTCCAGAATGGTTGTATTATTAATTGAAAAAGTATCTTACATCTCGGAAATATTCTTACTCCTTAAAACTTTAAGCGAAGAACAAAATATAAAAAAAAATATAACAAATGTAAAATATATAAATAAATAAACAAATAAATAAATGTAAAATATATAAATAAATAAATAAATAAATAAATGTAAAATATATAAATATATATATGTAAAAGGTATAAAAAATATAAAATATATAAAACTATAAAAAAAGAGAAAGAAACATACAAAGTAACATCTTCAGGTCGTACATATACGCGTGCAAATCGAAAAATCGGCTCGTTTCACCATGTTGTCCCCCATAAGTGGACGTGCGTGGAACCTCCAGTCAAGGGCTAGGAGCCTGTTGACAGACGCAGAAGAGAAACCGCGTAGGTAGGCCGACACGTATGTACGAAGAATCACGAGCAGTTCACCTACCATTAGCATTGAATACGAATTAAATTAACCTGCTGATGGCGGATGCGCCAAAGAACGCAGCGAGGCCCCGAGAAACGTTCCTGTTAACCACCTATACACGATAAAATACGTGTTTCCTTCTCGTCGTGTTTCAACGCCAGCCGCGAGCCTGTCCCACCAAACATTCAACTATCGTCGATGATTAATCCGATTTTTGCCTGTTGTTCGCGAACACGCGACCATCGGCGCGTCTTTATGGCACTGGTGCTAATTTCACATCGATGCACACGATGACGCTCCGTACGACATTCACGCGTTGCGACTAATTGCGACTTCGGCACGGCGCGTTGTTAATGGGAAATTCTCGGCCGAAGCGTGTCCTACTAGTTTGCATATAGGGTGGAGCCATCGTTTTCAATGCGGACGACGGTCCGCGCGTGATAATCGAAGAGATAATTGGCAAGATATTACTGATTTATTACTGATTAATGAGCGACTGTGACGCCCGTGGTTTCTAAATATATAGTTGCACCGTACTGCTATATTATTATACTATACCATATACTATATATTGAAGAATATTCGAGTGTATGTCAGGTCTTGGCATAAATTTTTTTTTGAAGTGTATGTGAAAGTACACGTAAGCTCTGGCTTATCGATGGCTTTACGTTTATAGTCAAAGTTATTATATTACGCTATACTACACTATATATTGAACAATATTTGAGTGTATATGAGGTGTAGATTCTCCTTGGCATAAATTTTTTGTTTAAAGTGTATGAAAGTAAGTCCTGTCCAAGACTTTACATTTGTCAATTATAGTCAAAGTTATTATATTATGCTACACTACACTATATATTGAAGAATATTCGAGTGTATATCAGTTCTAAGTTTGTCAATTATAATCAAAGTTATTCTGTTTAAGCACTTTAAGTCTGAAATCTTTTAGAAACGCATGGAATGTACTCAGGTTTTTCAAACGTTAAATATTTTGAGTTGGAAATTTTTTTCAATTGATTCGAAAGATATTTAAACGATATTTAAGATATTTACAATTAAAAAATTATATATTTTAGGGTAAAGGTTTTTCTAGAAAGTTTTGGTTTCTAGAAAGATTGATTTTCTGAAAGATATCGCGCGGTAGTATCTAAAATGAAAGTGGTCACCCGGTGTATTTACGTTTTAGAGCCACGCAATTATTACATGTCAGCAGAATCGTGTCGATAAAAGGATTCTATCCGATACTTCAAACAGTCGCATCAATAGAATTCACTGTACGTCCCGAGACACGGCTTTTTAATTAGAATTTACATCAACAGGCATCAAACAAATTTTATTACTCGATTTCACTTCTCTTCCGCGAAGGAGTTTAATTGCTGAACACTTACGTTGAAAAGAAGCAAGTTGCAAACATGAGACATTCGTATTCTATTTGCAGAAGATTCGGTTTTTTTTTTAAATTCTGTAATTTCCATCCAACATCCATCGCTATTATTTTATTAATCAAATATGTTGCAATATTAAATTATTCCAAACTCCATATCTGAAAATTATGTCTTTAGCGAATTTCAATCCAGAAATTCGTCTACGAAGTGAAACATTTCTTTAACAGGTATCGTATATTAAATTAATTAAATTATTGGAAACTTCGTACCTCAACATCACATCATTGCATCTCTAAGCCAATCCAACTCCAATACTCGTTCAGAAAACAAATTTAGAACTGATCTCTGCATCATCTATCAATCAAATTCTGCGTGAATCAAATCAAATCAAACTTCAAACCTAAACTTCAACTAATTTCACCTCTAAATCAATCCAACCGCAATACACTTATTCATTCATTTAAATTTGAGAGAGATCGCTCCATTATTTTTCGGATTTATTAACCAAATTCTGTGTGAATCAAATCAGACCAAACCTAGGCATCTCAGCTTCAACATTTAAACATTTAAAATTTAAACAAACGACGCTTAAAGCGTTTAAAATCTTTGCGTCATTTTTCGGACTTCTATCAACCAATTTCTGCGTGAATCAAATCAAATCAAACCAAACTTCAAACCTAAACTTCAACTAATTTCACCTCTAAATCAATCCAACCGCAATACACTTATTCATTCATTTAAATTTGAGAGAGATCGCTCCATTATTTTTCGGATTTATTAACCAAATTCTGTGTGAATCAAATCAGACCAAACCTAGGCATCTCAGCTTCAACATTTAAACATTTAAAATTTAAACAAACGACGCTTAAAACGTTTAAACTCTTTGCCTCATTTTTCGGATTTCTATCAACCAAATTCTGCGTGAATCAAATCAGACCAAACTCCAAATCTGAGCATCTAAATTTTAACTAATATCGCCTGTGAATCAATCCACAAACCGTAACACACTCGTCCAAACTTGAGACAGTTCTCTGCATCGTCTCTCAGATCTCAAGAGGCTTCAAACAGAATCAAACAGAATCAAACAACGTCAAACAAAATCAAACAAGGGAATTGGCGTGTGCCTGTTGGAACGAGATGGATCGCGATACGGGAAAGCCGCGGGTGAGGGGTTTCAATAAACCACGGTTGATAAATGCGAGAATTAGATATGAAGTGATAGTGTTTGCGCGCGTGCAAGGTACCTGCGCGGGCTTGTTCGCTAAATAACTTGGGGGCTCGGTGGGAACGGGCCGGCCCACGTATCACACGCACGCACCCGGGACCACTTAGTAAGTCCTTAATCCTTATCTATGCGTATCGCACATATGCAATGCAAAGTGGACACGCATATTGACCGAGAGAGAGAGAGAGAGAGAGAGAGAGAGGGATCGGTCGACTTTATCGGCCGAGATAAATCGGCGGCTTTGCGTGGTGGCCGCAAAAAGCACGTGCTTGCGACACACGTCCAGCAACTCCCGTCCCTTACCGAACAACCTCCCTCCTCCCGGTCCCAGTCCCGTTTAATTTCCCTCTGCGAGAAATGGGACGCGTGGGCGGTTTGCCATCGTCGTGTGCGATCGCTCGGTTACCGGGATGATAAGCTAGACTTATTGTCTGCGGTGGGTGTCGAAGTGTCCGGCCGAATTTAAGTGATCTCACCGTGGCCTTTCCGATGATTCGCTGGCTCTCGAGAAAGTATTCTCTATAGCGAGGTGATGTTTCAGTATCGAGACACTTTGGTAAACGCTAGTTTGTCCCGTTGGAATAATTACTATGTGTACAAGCTGTCCCAGTAATTTCTACGTGAACTACGATTTCGATTCCAAATCGGGGGAAAAAAGAATAAATTTTTCGTAAGCTTTCGTTTCTTTTCGAGAAAGTTAAATGTGAAAATTTATACTGCAATTTTTTTATAATCATTAATTATGGAATAATAATAGAATAATAGAGTAATCGCACGCGTGGAATAAAGTTTTTTTTCGTAAGGCGCTTCGTTTGCGAGAAAATTTTGCGAGTAAACATTGAAAATTTACCAAGCAGACGTGTATCAAAGCAATTTTTAACATAAAAATGTTTAGTAGACAAAATGACGGTGATAAAGAGAAAATTTAAGGAGAATTTAAAATTAGCATACGGTGAATTCGAACAAACATGCAGAAAGGAAAGAATAATTAGAGCATATTTTCGAGAGGAACCGCGGCATCATTGTCACGAGACGAGATAAATAGGCCCACTGTTCGGATCGGTTATCGATGAATCGCCGATGACTCGGCCGATCTAATCGAAACAGGTTTAGAGTCGAAGGGGCCGAAATCGATTTGGCCCCGGGTAACTAGACGGATACCTTTGCATTCGAGATACCTACATTTTAACCTTTCAACGTTTACATTCTTTTCTTGTCGATACGATCGACAAAAGAATAATCAACTTTCATTTCAAATGTTTTCAATTTCATCCGTGTGTCGAGTGATAACATTGCGCTTATTCTTTCTTTCCATTTAACTGAGAAAAGAAGGACGAGAGATTTAAAACCAAAATAAAAGTAGGAAACGTTTATTTTAATCTCTAAAGAAAAAAAAATATTTATAACGTTATTTGAATTATTTAATCTCTGAAGGAAAATCTTGAGATAAATTTAAGAAATTCGAAACTCGATCTCGCGAATGAACCGCCCTATGAAAATGAGTAATGCAATTTTTCTAAAATCGAGATAAAAGTAGGAAACGTTTATTTTAATCTCAAAGGAAATTTTTTTATTTTTCTCTAAAGGAAAAAAATATATTTATAACGTTATTTGAATTATTTAATCTCTGAAGAAAAATCTTGAGATAAATTTAAGAAATTCGAAACTCGATCTCGCGAATGAACTGCCCTATAAAAATGAAGAATGCAGTTTTTCTAAAACCGAGATAAAAGTAGGAAACGTTTATTTTAATCTCAAAATTTTTTTATTTTTCTCTAAAGGAAAAAAATATATTTATAACGTTATTTGAATTATTTAATCTCTGAAGAAAAATCTTGAGATAAATTTAAGAAATTCGAAACTCGATCTCGCGAATGAACTGCCCTATAAAAATGAGGAATGCAGTTTTTCTAAAACCGAGATAAAAGTAGGAAACGTTTATTTTAATCTCAAAGGAAATTTTTTTATTTTTCTCTGTAAAAAAAAAAGAGATATTTATGACGTTATTTGAATTATTTTAACCTCTAGCTAAATTTAGGAAATTTTAGATTTGACCTCACACGTAAGTGAACCGTCATTGGGTCATTTTTGTGGCTTAAACTGTACAAAATTTAACATACAATAAATAATGTACGATAAATAAACGTACGATGCACATTCTGAACGCTGGTTCGTGACTGTGCGAGACACGGGTGGACTCGGCAGTTAAAGGATTAAATCCTGAGCGCCGTGAACGAAAATGGGCGTATCGAATCACGAGGGGTCCATCGTAACCAGAGCGAAAGGCGTTTTGAATATAATCGCGTAGTAGGGAACATTGTACGAAATGCCGCAAGTCACCAGTCGAGACCTATCCCAAGAACTTCCTCTGGACACCTTGCTCCGATTAGTCACGGTGTATCGAGCGCCAGAAACCCATTCGCCACGGGCTGTCGAGTTAAAAATCTCCCCAGGCGAAGATGGGGGAGCAAACGCAACGAAACTGTCTCGGAGATCTTCAACGTAGAGGGGTAGAAACGTTTTCTGAACGTCAGTGGAGCGAGAGTTTTATTTTCGTGAAAGGATTTCGAGGTTTTTTTTTTTTTACGTATAGAGATTATCGAATGGGACTGGTATTTGAAAGTTTTGTATACATATGTAGCTATACGACTTTGAGCAGTTTAATTTTGCATAATTGTTGGTTTATAACAGAGACTCTCAAACTTACTTGTCCTTTTTTCAGATAAAAAAAAATCTATCTTTTTTGAGCGAACAAACTGAAAAATACAGCGGCAATAATAAGTTTCGACTGAATATTTTCTATATTTTTGTCGACGTTCTTCTTTTTTTTTATATCTTTTTTTATTGTTGCATAGGGAAAAACGCATTCCTTTCGTATTCCAGACGTTTGGGTCTCGAATAATCTAATCGTCGCAAGGGTTAATGGGCAATCGTGGGCAAGGGTTAACTCTGAGACAGATTAAGACGAGATGCTCTCCACTCTTTTCTCTCTTTTCTCTGCCACAACCTTTCACCGTAATCAGTAGGTACAAAGCCGTAAATATTTATAGTACAAAGCCGGTATACCGTAAAATTTTCAACCCCAGACTGTCATAAAGTCCAGCTCATAAATCATCAAGTACTTTTCATCTGCAAATTTTCACAGAGTGTCATCACAATGTCATAAATACACAGATCATCGTAGTACAATATTATAAATAACAAAGTACCCAAGAATTTCTTTTCCAACAACTGTAAAACTCGGAGTTTACCACGAACTTTAAACTATTCTCATCTTCAGAGAATCCTTCTCATTCCCCGAATTTTGCAACACATCGAAAAATTTTCATACCCTTTCCCCGTCTTCTGAAAATTTCGCCTCGAAAATTCTTTCATCGTCGAAATTTTTCAAACTTAATTAAATTACTCATCAAAGAACTACTGAAAAAATTATAACGAATTTCGATCAATTATTATGTATAATTATTATTTATATAATAATTATATAATTGTTATATAATAATATTTATATAATTATTATATAATAATATCATATAATTATTATATATTATAATAATATTGTTTATATTATATTTATTTATATCATAATTATTATTTATATAATAATTATATAGTTATATATTATAATATTTTATATATAATTATATTATAATATTGTTTATATTATATTTATTTATATCATAATTATTTTATATATATGTATATATATAATTAGATTACCCAACAAAGAACTACTGAAAAATTTAACGAATTTCGATTAATTATTATGCATAATTGTTATTTATATAATAATTATACAGTTATTATATATTATAATAATATTTTTTATATTATATTTATATCATAATTATATATATATAATTAAATTACCTAACAGAGAACTACTGAAAAAATTCAACGAATTTCGATTAATTATTATGTATAATTATTATTTATATAATAATTATATATTTATATATTACAATAATATTTTATATATATTATTATATAATAATATTGTTTATATTATATTTATTTATATCATAATTATTTTATATATATATATAATTAAATTACACAACAAAGAACTACTAAAAGAATTTAACGAATTTCGATTAATTATTGTGTATAATTATTATATATTATGTTTATTTATATCATAATTATTATATATATATATATATATATATAATTAAATTACCCAACAAAGAACTATTAAAAAATTTAACTCGAGATTTCGCTAGAAAAAAAAAAAATACTGAAAATTTTTGGCAAGAGGCACACCAAGACGTTATTGAGAGGAACCGTGTAACAAAAGGACGGCGGTTCTTGGGAAAGGAGAACGTGGAACGAAATCGACCGCGACGATAAGTGGCAATAAAGTAACGCGAGATAAGAACCTCTTGGGGACAGTAAATTTACCGACGACGTCACGGCCGGATGGTCTGAATACCTGCGCACCAGTTAATGCCCCCTCGCTACACCTGTACGTTGTATATCTCCTGGTGGCTGTGCACTTTTACGTCCTCTGCGCCTAGAACAATGAATCTCTCTCTCTCTCTCTCTCTCTCTCTCTCTCTCTCTCTCTTTCTTGCAAATGTATTTTCGTTCCAACGTGCTTGCCAACTGCACCGCGATGCAGTGGTGACGTAATTGAAGTAACAGGTGCTTACACAGACCTGTGTAATGCTTGCGCGTGGTCAAGATTTTTTCTTGTGCTCTGGACTGTGTCCGTCAGGAACGCAGAGATTCCTTGTTTCAAAGTTACTTTCCAAGTTTCAATTCAATGACATTGTACCGGGTGAGAATTTCGAAAGAGGAACGACCGCGAATAGTGGGAGTGGGTGGGTGTTTAGTAAATATTTGTGTGATAAAAATTGGTGAATTTTGATGCATTCGTGAATTAATTAGCGCAATATATATATATATATATATATATATATATTCTATATATAATATAATTTTTCTATATATAATATATTCTATATATAATATAATTTTTTTGTATATAATATATCCTATATATAATATAATTTTTTCTGTATATAATATATTCTATATATAATATAATTTTTTCCATATATAATATATTCTGTATATAATATAATTTTTTCTATATATAATATATTCTATATATAATATAATTTTTTCTATATATAATATATTCTATATATATATATATATTGGTGAAACATGTAAGTGAATGTGAGAAATACGTATTTCCCATTGCTCGTTTCGATATTATACCGGTTAATCAACGAAAATTGATTTATATGCATTACACATATAACTTGAATCGACGAAAATTAAAATAAAATTAAAACACTTCGACTCGCAAGTGATAGATATAAAAGAAAGTCAAACAGCGTTGGAATATGAAGTTCATTCAATTATCGAGAATTATTGAAAATCGCCATAGTTCTTCGCAATAATTTGCAGCAACGCATCGTTCAAAATCTCGACGAAGATTTTTGTACAAAAAATAAACGCGATTGCCTGGAATCAGCAGAATATTTAAAATGGCCATAATTCTTCGCGAAAGTTTCCACGGATTAGCAACGGTACGTTTCTCGATGATCTCAACGATGTATTCTTGATCAAGTCAACCAAGTATAGTTATACTTATGTTCTCACAGAAATTTCGTAGACTTCGTCATAAACAAATTTCCATCCACTCGTATATCTTCCCGTTCTCGAGTTCTTTCCTGTTGTCGGAATAAATTTTACAGCCGCGTATATAATAAATTTTGAACTCCACCGGCGAACAGCGAACACCAACAACAACAACAACAGCAACAACACTTACGGACGACAATATAAATCAATCGGTGAAAACCGTGTAACAATCTTATCGTCGTGTGCGCCGATGCTTAATGATTCCTTATCCGGCCAGTTAAGTGACACTCGGTGACAGAAAAATGGATCCTCCTGAATATCATTAAAACGCTCGGTGGCACGGCGAATGCTCGCACGATTTCCTCTCGCTGTTTGCATACGCGCGAACACACATACACACATTAATACATACATATGTATACGCGTGCGTCGACTGAGCTCCAGCAGAAGGCACTCTCGGTTACGGTATCTCGCAGTGGAGATCGCGAGTCGTGAATCTGCGAACTAGATAAGGGGATGATGCATAGCTTCGTTGTTAGAACCGGCAACCGGTTCGCCTGGCGACGATGACGAAACGCTCTGCCCTGTGGAAACAGAGTAACGCGTTTTTCCCATTCGTCTCCCTTTGTCTTCGTGCTCCGTGCTCCATCTGGTTTCAAACTAGAAAAACTTTGTATGAATTTTTATTTTTATTTTATCAAATGTCAAGTGAAAAAAACTCTGTTTTTTTGTTATAAATAATATTCGTCTTGTAAAATCAGAAATCTGGTGGAAATTTAGATATTTTGAAATATGGAGGATTGAAATATGTTGAAGGATGTTTGACATTTACTTTTTGTTCTATCGTACCTTGAAATGTAATCTCACATTTAGCAATTTTCACGCGGTTTTTAAATTCAAACGAAATTCAAAGTTCAAACGAAATTGTTTTATTATTATGCTTGGTTATAAGTGGCGTTCGTCTTATAGAATTATTTATTTTTAGTGAGAAGGATACTTAAGGATTTTTGAAAGAATTCGGAAAATTTGCTTTTGGTATAAATCTCGGTTTAATTGCAATTGTTTGTAGAAACAGAACTTTGACAGGAAATCATTGTTTCTCCAGATATTTTATTTAATATAAAATAATTTTTTCTTTTTGGTTGAGTTTGAAGAATAATTTCTTTCATTTCTTATCTGAACTCGTGAACAATTTAAAAGCTAATAGAGTAAATCTTATCTCCCTTATTCTGTCTTTTGGACTGACTCCTTTGTACCTAAGTTTCTCGATTATTTCATAAATTAATATCCCATCTCGTATTATTCTCCCATAAATCCATTATTTTCCAATAATTGCAACACTATTTTCTAATAACTTTCTAACTTTTCTAATTTCCCAACACTATCTTGCAATTGAATTTCCCAATAATTCCAACACGAAAAATTCTTTCAAATCAATAATTTCAACTCCAAACATTCTTTCATTCGTTTCCTCCAAGGAGACAAATTTTCTCCGATAATCGACATAACAGGAAAATGGCACGATTTTCATTCGCCTTAATTTAATCTCACGAGACAATCTGAGTACACGATGCGATACGTACACACACGTACACGCTATTAGGCGATTTTTTCGCGTGTCTCCGAGAAGCTCCTCTTTCCACTTTGTCCCTGGGCAATTACGGTGGAATTCGATGTTCCCATTTTCAGCCATTCCGTTACGCGTGTTCTCGCAAAACGTTTCGTTGATACTGTCTTGTGAAAAATGAGAGAAGCAAAACGAAATGAAACGACGACGATCGACAACCGAGTGCCATTACTTATATACTGTTAGCTGGCTCGCTAACCAAGATTCTATCTAGCCATTGAATCACTGGCGTGCTCGTCGTATCGAATGGTTATAATTAACAGAGTTGCTACTGGTTTCTTGAGATGAACTTTCGATCGGTGCGTCTAAGCAGGATGGTGAACGTTTTAGAAACACACGAGAGAGATCCTAACATGCAGTCATTTCCCTCCTCCCACTCCCTCCCCTCCAAAAATGGTCCCACTAAATTTTTTTAGAATTTCGGAGTAATTTTAGAATTTTAATGTATTTATATTTAGAATAATTTTTTGGAATTTTAACATATTAAAATATTAAAGTAATAAATATTAAGTAATATATATTTTAATAATAATTAAAAATATTAAAATATTAAAATACTAAAATATTATAATATTAAAACATAATTATTTTAATAATAATTTAAAATATTAAAATATTAAAATACTAAAATATTAAAATATTAAAATACTAAAGTATTAAAATATTAAAATACTAAAATATTAAAATATTAAAATACTAAAATATTAAAATATTAAAACATAATTATTTTAATAATAATTAAAAATATTAAAATATTAAAATACTAAAATATTAAGGTATTAAAATATTAAAATACTAAAATATTAAAGTATTAAAATATTAAAATACTAAAATATTAAAATATTAAAATATTAATATAATTATTTTAATAATAATTAAAATATTAAGATATAATATAATAATTTTAATAATAATTAAATATTAAGATATTAATATAATTATTTTAATAATAATTAAAATATTACATATTAAAATAAATTTGAAATTAATTCGAGACTTTCCACGGAAATTCGAATTGTAATTTTAATCAATGGTCGTTATTAGACGTGACTTTTCCTCTTCGAGTTGCTCAATCAATTACTAGTATACATACCATCGATCATTCGATTATTTCAAACACTGTCATCAAATTTCTCCGCGGAACGTTGAAACGTGTAGTTAAGAATTGGTGGAACGACATGCTGTAGAAAGCGAAACATTTATGATTACCTATTTTCACGTTCAATCATGCAACGCTCATGCCGTTTTGATGTCGTTCTTTTGCAATTTTATTGTCCAATTAAATCAAGCAGCAGCTGACAATGTTCAATTATGTAATGATGTACACTCCAGTACAGAAATTTTACAGCAAATACTATATTATATTATACTATATTTACATTAAAATTAAAGGAATTTTAGAGCAAACATCATATTCATTTTCAAAATTGAAAGAATTTGTAAAATTGTTGAATTACAAAATAAGCGCATGCGGCTTAAAAATTTTATTGTCTACGTTAAATATTGATTATCGACAATAAAATGTGTCCTAAGCTTTTTGTATCTACAGATATACAAAAATGATATTAAAGTGTTTATAACAACAACGTGTGAATGTTAATAAAACGCGCATGAAACCTCTGTGAAACGTCATTTCTACTTTCGTTTCGAGCGAAACATTTTAAAACCGAACAAATTTCTTCGAATCGAAATCGAATAATTTATATTTTAATAATAATTAAAAATATTAAAATATTAAAATACTCTATTAAATATTAAAATACTAAAATACTCTATTAAAATATTAAAATATTAAAATATTACTAAAAAACTCTGAATTGAACTTCAATTCTTTTTTTTTCTCAAGCTAGTTCTAAGATTCGCCGATCATGTAACGAGATTCAATCGGCCGCGTTTACACGTGTTACCATGCGAATGCTTCCTCTGCGAAGCTTGTACAGTTACCGAGTAACATTCAGATTCATGGCAGGAGAATTTCCATAGTGTCACCGAACGCTATCGAGATATCATCGAAGGAAACCCGGCGAAGCGGGCACAGCTGATTCCAGCATCTGTTATTCCAACGATTCCGTACGCTGTCACTTGCAATCGATTTAGGCCTCGGTTTCATGCGACAGGCTCCGCTGTAAATTCCATTTCGATAAATGCAACGTGAATAAACAGCTAAATGGATTAGCGTTGGAGGGAATTAACTCGGTGTGGAGGAATTCTTTCGTTGGAAATCGTCGCGTTTCTCCGCAATTATGCTCTGCTCCCGCTGCGCGGGAACTTTGAATTCTTTCTCAAATGAAATACTTTATAATATTTTAATTATAATATTTATAATATTTTAATTATAATATTTATAATATTTTAATTATAATATTTATAATATTTATATTTTATAATGTTTTAATTATAATATTTATAATATTTATATTTTATAATGTTTTAATTATAATATTTATAATATTTATATTTTATAATGTTTTAATTATAATATTTATAATATTCATATATTATATTATTTTAATTATAATATTTATAATATTTTAGAATATTCTAATTATAATATTTATAATATTTATATTTTATAATATTTTAATTATAATATTTATAATATTTTAATTTATAATATTATAATATTTATAATATTTTAATTTATAATATTATAATATTTATAATATTCTATCAGAAATATTTTATAACATATAAATATTTTAGCTACTACTAAAGTTACAATTTATTTATTCATTGGAAATTCACGTAGCATAGAACTTAAAAAATTAACTCCAGAATTAAAAGCTGACAATTGCTCGGAAAGAAAATTCTTTCTCGATATTTAGATGCGGTCTACAATTTGGAGAAAGAAGTATAAGTTGTTTGAGCATGAAATATCTATTATAAAAATTAACATATCTATTTGTACAAAATACCTCAGGAAGAAGGAAAATTCACCTATCGAGGAACATATAGTTTTGATTAAAATTAATTAAATTGTTATATGTTGGAATAAGTTAGAAAATCAATTTATTGGAAAAAATTTCACTTAATGATCCTTTTATACATGCAGAAAAAATTGTGAAAACGTTTTGTTAAAATTATTTGAAATGTATGTAAATTCGATTGTCGTTGGCACGTCTCTACAAAAATTTCCCTAAATAACTTGATAGCAGTAGTTCGTAGAGTCAAGCAATATTCGACGAAATATGCGCGTGTAACGTTGTATGCCAACGACATAACGGAGATAGTGAGGATAATGGGAATGCACCCTAATGCAAACAGTTAACTGGTAACCTTTGGTAAGCAGGATGTGCACGCGAATAGTTGTCCAACGACAGCAATCTGCGATTTTATAGTAATAGCCCGTGACACGATGGCGACTGTATCGCCTGCTGTATCGTCAATAATCGAGACTTCCGGGTGCAAGCCGTTTCTATTTGGCATTATTAGCGTCGAAAGAAATTTTGAGCAAATACTTCATACTTGTCGTAGTGCTTCTAATGCAAGTATGATTAAGTAATTTTTACAGTTGCATTTATTTCAAAATTTTCACAATTCCTTATTAGAATTTTCTAATTTATCATATAGTATATTTAATCGTAAATTATAGTATATTCATAATATAGTATATAATATTTATAATATTTATAGTATATTCATAATATAGTATATAATATTTATAATTTTTATATTTATAATATATATAATATTTATAATATTTATATTTATAACATATATAATATTTATAATTTCTAGGAATTTCACAATTCCTTAGAATTTTCTAATTTATCATAAGGTATATTTAAACGTAAATTATGGTATATTTATAATATAATATATAATATTTATAATTTCTAGAAATTTCACAATTCCTTAGATTGAGAATTTTCTAATTTATCGTATAGTATATTTAATCGTAATTTTCTAATTTAGAATTTTCTAATTATCATATAGTATATTTAATCGTAAATTATAGCATATAATATATATATATATATATATATAGCATATAATATTTATAATATTTATATTTATAATATATATAATATTTATAATCACAATTCTTTAGAATTTTCTAATTTATCATATGGTATATTTAATCGTATTTAATAAAATAGTATAATATATCTAATTCATCATGCAATTAGTATATTTTGTGAAGTTTGTCACGCATAATATTCTACACTGTATAAGACAAAATGTAGTATTTCATTCGAAGGTAAATATATAAATAATATAATAATGCAGATACATGTATAATATAAATGAAGATTAATCTTTTCTCGAATTAAATGTTTAATAATCTTCGAATCGATGAAGCTTGAGAACCGCTTTGTAACTCATCAGATTGTGTATCAAGCATTAACGTCCAGCACTCTAAGTATTATGCATCACTCTAGGGATTTATGTCAGCCGCGACGAATTCTTTTATCGATGGCGAGACAGCCGGTGATTTTCGTTTGAAAAATCGTGCTATCTGAAAATCCTTAGAATTTCCTGACGTCCGTTTCAAGTGCTAAACAGACGTGACGCGGGATTAAGCGTATGAGAGATCGTTTTAAAGAGGGCGTCGATTCGTGTCTCTCTATAGTTTGATCCTATTAACTAGAACTTGAATATTCTCCACGCTCATAATCTCCATGATGTTTTATTCCTATTGTTAGTTGACTGCACTGTGAAATTTCTAAGCTGCATGTGTACCGAGTTCCAGAGATTTTTCTTCTTTTTTTTAGAAATTAATAAATCATTGATTCTTTTTTAAAAAAAAATATCTCAAAGTATGTTAAAACAGTTTTATTATATTTCATAGATAATACGTTTCAGCGGAGA
Organism: Frieseomelitta varia; assembly: GCF_011392965.1. NCBI lineage: Eukaryota > Metazoa > Arthropoda > Insecta > Hymenoptera > Apidae > Frieseomelitta > Frieseomelitta varia. Next base: position 15,597 of record NW_025110115.1, on the reverse strand, counting down.
AAAAGTTAAATATTTTTGCAATCAATTGAGAAAATGAGATATTATTAATGTCGTATACTGAAATAGTTGCGTATTTCAAAATTTACGAAAATAATATCGGAAATAATATTTCTATGTTTTTGCATTTTTATAATTTAATAGATAATGACATTGCTCGTACTTAAATGAATAAAGTCACATAATTTATTTACTTAATCACTCGTACTTAATTTAATGAAATAAAATAATAAATTTGCTCAATAACTCATACTTAATTAATTAATTAATTAGTAAATAATTTATAACGTATAATAATCATAACACGTAATAATTTATAACATAATAAATTTATAATGTATTGAATTAGTCATGCTGAAATTTGCTAAAAACACGCAGACCTCCAACCACGTCTGGACAACAACACGTTGACAGAGAAGTAAATCCACGAAACATTTCTACATGTTATTTTTCTAGAACGAACAGTCGACGATTACAATAATGTATCGATGGAAGTAAATTCATTGCGACGAGAAGCTCTCAGTTTCAGAACGATCCTTCGCCAATCGCGATTTAATCGGGATCGATTTTCTAGTCGCGGGCAGCGCGGCAAAAAGCTTGGTTCAGCCGAACAGCGACTGGTCGAGCGAGGACTACTGTATAATTTCGTGGTAAAAGAATTCGGCTCCCCGTAGATCATTCCATTACTCTAACGAGTACCAGTCGAGCGACTGTTCAAAGACGCGTGCTCCATAGATCAAAACGAAAGAGGCAGAGGCAGAGGGAGACGAAGAAAAAGAGGGAGGAGCGTTCGGAGGGAGAAATGATTCTCTGCTGGAAGCCGCATAAAAATTCTTTGAATCGATCCTCTGCTGTGGAATTTCGTGAAACGAGAGCTCAAGATTGATGACGTACTGAAAGCTCCGTGGCGAGGGACCGATTGTAATCCCTGGAGTTTGGTCTGTCAAAATGTAGAAACATTATCTTTTATGTTTCTTTTATGTTCCGTGTGATTATTTATTGGGAGAAAAACCGAAGGAAATATTTCTGTAGAATTAAAAGACGAACGATCAATTGAAAGGTAACCGCTGAGATATAGAAAGGAAATATTTTCTGATGAGTTGAAAAAAATACTCGTGACGAGATATTTGATATTATCTACAAAAATGGATTATTTTTGATGAATTGAAAACGTACACGTTATCAGAAAGGAAATATTTTTGATAAATTGCAAAAATATTGATGATATTTGGTATTACACAATTATATGGGTAAATTATATTTTGAGATACAGAAAGGAGATATTTTTGATCAATTGAAGATGGTGTATTAATAAAGTTTGTGATTTTATCTGATATCAGAAAATCTGCCTTTATTCCTTTAATACTATTTATTTAATACTGTTTTAATACTATTTAATACTTTGAATACTATTTAGGTTCAATACTATTTTAGGCATTCTTTCAATTAACTTATTTGAATTTTCAAATGACGTATTGTCCCAGCAATGACTGTTGTAAAAGATGATGTATTAATAAAGTTTGTGATTTTATCTGATATCAAAAAATCTTTATTCCTTTAATACTATTTATTTAATACTGTTTTGATACTATTTAAGTTCAATACTATTTTAGGCATTCTTTCAATTAACCTATTTGAATTTTCAAATGACGTATTGTCCCAGCAATGATTGTTGTAAAATCTCTGTTAGATTCTGAGGCTGGTCAAGCTATTCCCTTCAACAATTCAAGTGAATTAAGACCTGAATGATTGGCGCAGTCAAATCGTGTTTGTTAAAATCTTTCTTATCTTCTTTTCCTTTCAAATATCCTTTATAAAATTTGGAGGAATGGTTGTCAGGATCGTTGTCTTGCACAATAAATTTAAAAGTGAAAATACTCGGCGACGATATTTGCCCGGATTTTAAATTGTAAAGACTTGAAAGTGGTCGTAAAGTTAAAAAAAAAAGAAAAAGAAGATATTTAGGTAAATTTTAAATTAAATACACATGGTTTCGCACTAATAAAAGATATTTTGTCCAAAGATATTTGGACAGATTCCAAGTTAATGCAAGTGGGTCTCAAATGTATTTGGACAAATTCTAAATGAATACACTTGGCAAAGATATTTGGACGAACTCTGAATTATGACACAAGCGGTCTTGAATTTGGCAAAGATATTTGGACAAATTTTAAATTAATACAAGCCGCAATTAGTACAACTTGGCGAAGATGTTATATTCTAAATTAACACGAGCGTCTTTCAACTTGCGCAAAAATCCTAGATTAGAGTGGTCTTAAGCCGGCAGTGTACGCATGTTGCACGGCATGCAGAATCGAAAGAAGGCCACCCCGAAGTCCCTCTGTTCACACCGACTTTGCACTTGTCTTACTTGCCAGCGTTTAGCCCGGCCGTTGAATTCCACGGAACGCTGATTTAAATATAAATCATATTAAGATCGGCCGATCCGGGCTTTACGATCACAAATTACAACGAATCAACAGCCAAAGCAGCTGGTTAATGGAGGTTTAAGTCCCAATGTAATTACAACGTGCATCTCGGTGAAAAGGAAATAATCGGCCACCGGCGGTGGCTTGTATCGTAAACGTCGTGTACCCTGCCAGGCACGTACCCGCAGCTATTCCTTTTTAATGCTATCTTCCAACTCTCAGGTACCTATCCTACCGCCATTCTCGCGAACGTGAGTTAACGTCTGGCTAACTAGATAGAGGTTGGTTTAAGTGATTCGTTCAACGAAACCTTGTTATTAGATAGAGATCGTTTTAATTGGGGAAAAGAAAAAAGGATTCGCTAAGGTTGGTAAGCGAAAGAATTTAATTGGAAGAGTTATACGGAGATTACAATTGTGGACGTGGTTAAGTAGAGAGATAAGAAGAAATAGAGTTTGTAAGAAAAGAGATTCAAGATCTGAAAAGTATCGTTTTTTGTTTGAGGTGTAACAGAGATTCTGGTATCAGATGATAGGGATAAAAGAAAGGCACAAAAGAAAAATATATTAACGTGGAAAAGGAAAAATCCAGAAGCCAGAAGTCAATTAGAGATAGAAATCATGAAGAAATTGTAGTCGATGATTTTTATAGGTGTGCATTAGCTTCTTCCAAAAATTTTCAAGGGCCAAGAAATCTGAAAATTTGTAAACTCGAAGATTCGAAAGTTTAAAAGTTGAGAAGTTTGAATACTCGGGCAGATAAAATTTGAATATTTGAAACTAATAATATAAACATCTAGATTTTGGATATTTAATATTTAAATATCCAAAAGTCTGAAAATTTAAAGATTAAAGAATTAAGATTTAAAGATTAAACAACTTAAAGATTAAAAAGTCTAGAAACTTGAAGATAACAAAATTCAGAAACTCGAATTTAGATACTCGAATAAAGTCTAGAAGCTTTTAAATTTAGATATTCGAATGAAGGACCTAAACATCTGAAAACTTAAAGATCGCAAAATTCAGAAGCTCGAATTTAGATACTCGAATAAAGTCTAGAAGCTTTTAAATTTAGATATTCGAATGAAGGACCTAAACATCTGAAAACTTAAAGATCGCAAAATTCAGAAGCTCGAATTTAGATACTCGAATAAAGTCTGGAAGCTTTCAAATTTGGATACTCGAATGAAGAACCTAAAAATCTGAAAACTTAAAGATCACAAAATTCAGAAACTCGAATTTAGATACTCGAATAAAGTCTGGAAGCTTCCAAATTTAGATTTTCGAATAAAGGACCTAAAAATCTGAAAACTTAAAGATTACAAAATTCAGAAACTCGAATTCAGATACTCGAATAAAGCCTGAAAGCGTTCAAATTTAGATACTCGAATGAAGGATCTGAAAATCTGAAAACTTAATGATTACAAAATTCAAAAACTTGAATTTAGATACTCGAATAAAGCCTGGAAGCTTCTAAATTTAGATTTTCGAATAAAGGACCTAAAAATCTGGACACTTATAGATCACAAAATTCAGAAACTCGAATTTAGATACTCGAATAAATCCTGGAAGCTCTCAAATTTAGATACTCGAATGAAGAACCTAAAAGTCTGAAAACTAGAGATCACAAAATTCAAAAACTCGAATGACGCCTGGTAGCTTTCGAGTTCCAAAGATCACCGTGTAGCAAAACTCTCGTCATTTGCCGACGGCTGGAGCAAGCAGCCAGCAATCCGACGAGATCACAAAGGAAGGAAATCGCGAAGGAAAGACACGAGGAAGCGGAAGTAGCAGCGAGGCATGACGGCCGAAAGAATTACACCGTCGCGAGCAAGAGACGAAGCAAGAGAGAATCGAGCGAGAGAAACGTTGGTGAAAAAAACCTGCTGCTTCCAACTCCCGGAGATTCTCGAATAATCGAATGATCGTCGATGATTGGGATTATTGCGAGAGCAGCTGGCTGCGCTCGGACCACGATAAAACCACAAATCAGAGGGAAATAGATCTCGCCTTTGGGCGGTGCTGTTGGCATCGGCGAGGATCGCGAGTAGAGCAAGCGTAATGAAAGCGTAATGATCGATCGAAGGCGAGAAGGGGGCGTCGATACGAAAACTACGCTGGCTCGCGCGAGGCTGTTTCGACGATACGCTCGACACCGTGAAAGGCATTTTAACGGTAGCCTGCGACCGGCGTACATTATGTAAAGTGGCGCGAGCCTGATCATTTTCGTCGATTTCCCCGACTTTTGCTCGCTTCTCGACGATCTGTCTCGCTGGCCGCTCGCGCACAGAAATTACCATTTCTCTTTGTACGCGCGTAACGTATGTAATGTCTGTTGGCGATCGAGCGGTGATAATGAGCCGCGCGGACTGACGCACTCGCCGGGTAATAAAGAATCACCGATGGCGCTGGTTTCATTGAAATGATGGTGCTTCTCGTCGGTGCAGAGATGTTCCAGGCTGTGTATTCTCGGAAAGTTCGTTGTGCTCGTTTGATATTTCGCAGCGAACGTCTATGTTTCATAGAAGATTCTTTTCCTTTCTTTTTGTTCTTGGGATTTAGGTATTTTGTCTCTCTCTTTTTTTTTATGGCATTTGTAAAAATATCGAGGCCGAGATTCGACAAACTTGGCAATTCTGATGAATCCGACGAATGTCCCAAACTAAAATATAAATGTATACACATGTGAATTTGTTAAATATTTTTGTCGCGTTCTGTATTAGTTCTACTTGGTAAATTATTTCTTTCTACGAGAATTTAAGCATTAACATTAATCTAAATATCAATATATAAAGTATTAATAATTAAGTACCTATTAATATTACAGTCAAATTATTTATAGATCGATTGATTTCAATCAATTGCATCAATATTTTATGTAAATTAATCATCATCAATACTTTACAAGTATCCCTTAACATTCAAAGATATTGAAACTTTCATCTTTCAAATCGTTCACGTTTCAATAAAATATAAGACTTGAGTTCAAACTACGTCAAACAATATCAATCAGTCTACTTTACGATTTGGTCCAAACAAATTGGACGAAATTATTGGAAAATTGATTAAAAATTGTCGAATTTCTTTAGATTCAGTAAACTTGAGCAATATTAATCTAATATTAATCTAAATATCAATATATGAAGTATTAATAATTAAATACCTATTAACATTACAGTCAAATTATTTATGGATCGATTGATTTCAATCAATTGCATCAATATTTTATGAAAATTAATCATCATCAACACTTTACAAATATCCCTTAACAGTCAAAGATATTGAAACTTTCATATTTGAAATCGTTTACATTTCAGTAAAATATAAAACTTGAGTTCAAACCACGTCAAACAATATCAATCAGTCTATTTCACGATTTGGTCCAAACAAATTGGACGAAGGAAAGTTGATTAAAAAATTGTCGAGTTTCCTCAGATTTGGTCCAAACAAATTGGACGTCGGAAAGTTGATTAAAAAATTGTCGAGTTTCCTCAGATTCGGGATAAAGAAGTTCGAGGTTGCGAAAAAATCGTCGCCAGAGCGATTTTAAATGTATTCGAGGTGCACGACGGAGAAGTTTGTTGCAAATAGCGAGCCATTAGCCACCGTATGAGCAGCGTTTAATGTTATACATTACTTGCTAATGGGTACGTGTGTATCGCTGCCGAGCACATGCACGCCGGCCCGTTGTTCTTGGTCGCCTGATCGGCATACTAAACGCGTTCTACGGCCACGTCGGCGCGAAATTTTCTAAAAGAGAGCGCGACTAGACGATACGAGATGCGAAATCTGTGTCACTGCGTCCGTTCACGCGGTGTGCCTGCGTCGTAAAAGGACGAAACGAAATTTCTCGATCGATTCTCGATCTTTGGCGGATGCTGCCGCATTTGGCGAATGTTTTCGTCGCAAGCAAATGGAAATGTAGGGGCTTGGGTACAGCGAAGAGAGTTATTGAAATAACGACGAAAAATCCACAATATTTTAAATAATTAGACTTCGTAAAAAACCGTATATTCTACCATGTTTGATTTTTATCATGATTTTTATCTTGTCCTGAATGATTGAAAATCATTTTGGAGCGGTCCCAAGTTCATTTTTTTTTTTTTTCGTATTGATTTTAAAAAAGTAAAGATAATTATTATGAAAGTTCAAACACTTTTAAAAATATTGGAAAATACTTTACCGTGGTACTGAAGATTTATAAAACTTGCTGTACGACTTTTTTGTTCATCGTTTTACTGAACTCTGAACATTAGAATCAAATGACATGAAATGTTTGGTATTTTTGTCTAACCTCGACACATTTCAAATTCAACACAACGAAAGAAATAAAAAAAAATCGCGCAGCAAGTTTTTAACAGGTGTAAAGGAAATTTCAACCTCCAAGGCCACGGTATAAATCTACACTCGTGGAAAAGTTTTTCGAGAGATTAAAAGGAGGATTGAAAACAACGATTGTTTACGAGATTGTAATTAGAAATGATATTTACGTGTTCGTGGTGTGGCAATCCCATCGAGCGAGAAATTTAATGACTGGTGATTTTAAATGGAAGCGTACGAGGTTTCGAGTAATTGCATTAAGAGTCGACGGTGATTACTCGGTTCGCGGAGATAGGACAAATGAATAATTAGTAGCAGCGTGACTCTCGCGTTGAGGAGAGTGCCCTAAAGGCCCAGCTGCATTAAGCGTTTCTAATTAGAGATAACAAATGACGTAATGAACGTGCAATAAACTGCACGAGCCGGCTCCTCTTACTTTTCACGCCCTCGTGCTCTTGTAAAATATAATTCGACGATTTCCAATCGAGTTGCCGTATCGTCGCCGATCTCCGACTTTGTCGATTCTTATTATGGCACTCGTTATTATTTTTATTAGGTCTGTCCGATTAACAACAAAGTTAGAGCCGATAATCGCGTTTTTCTTTCGAAATTTCAACCATATTCATATACTATATCCTCAGACTCTACATTTCGTAGTGTATTTGTATTCTACGTCCTTTATTTTGTATTCCACATTCCATATTTTATATCCCATATCCGTATATACTGTATGTCTCATACCCTACAACTTGTACATTGTATTCTACGTTGTGTTATGTTCTATAGCTTCTATTTTATATTCCACGTTCCACACTTTGTATTCCACATTCCACGCTTTGTATTCCACATTCCACATTTTATATTACACATTCTACATTTTGTATTCAACATTCCATGTTTTGTATTCCACATTTTATATTCCACATTCCATATTTGGTATTCCACATTCTACGTTTCACATTTTATATTCCACACTCCATGTTTTATATTCCACATTTCACATTTTATGTTCCACATTCTACATTTCACATTTTATATTCCACATTCCATGTTTTATATTCCACATTCCATATTTTATATTCCACATTTCACATTTTATGCTCCACATTACACATTTTATATTCCACATTCCACAATTTGCATTCCACATTCCACGTTACATTCCACACTCCATGTTTTGTATTCCACATTTTATATTCCACATTCCACCTTTTACATTCCACATTCCATGTTTTGTACTTCACATTTTATATTCCACATTCTATATTTTGTATTCCACATTCTACATTTCCCATTTTATATTCCACATTCCATGTTTTGTATTCCACATTTCACATTTTATATCCCATATTCCACATTTTATCTATAGTCTTGCATTCAACATTTCACATTCCATGTGACATATTGTATATTTCATATTTTATATCCCACATTGTATATCACGTATGATATTTTATATTCCATATATTCTATATTCTATATATTATATTCTGTATTCTACATTTTATGTTCTATATTGTATCTGTATCCTATATTTTATATTCTATATTGTATCATAATCTACTGTGTACTCTATATTGTATCGTACTCTATTTTATAGTCATGTCTTACATATCATGTTGCACATCCCCCATTTCATTTTATATTCCATATTCCAATATTTTATATTCCACATTCCATATCTCACACTACATATTTCAACATTCTACTGAATCTAGAATGTAGGACACGAGACACGAGAAGAATACATAAGATATACTCAACAAAAGATAAGACCCTACACAGCATGTTGAAGAATGATTTCCCTGAGTATCGAAGTTTTTCGGGTTGCTTAAATACAAATACTTCATTATTTGTTTCTCCGTAAGAGAAAGGGAGACGAGTGCAAGGAAACCAGAAACATGCTCCTCCCCGTTGTATAAACGCGTCTGGCGCTTCAACGCGAGACGTCTTCACCCGGACGTGATTATGTCTTCCCTGCCGACGAAAATCACAGAACACGTTGCCTCGCCTCCCATCGTGTCAACCCGCGAGTTCTTCGCCCATTCACCGACGTGAACACAGAGAGAGAAAGAGAGAGAGAGAGAGAGAGACAGTGAAAGGAAAACGAAGAGAGAAAACACTCCCTCGAGGCTACCTCGACTCGTTTTCGCACGGCACGCGGCCAAGCTGGCAGCTTCTCACGTTCATCAGGACACCCTGTAGATCGTTGCGCGTGGTGAGTTTCGGCCACCGAGCGGCGCGATGCATTCCGATGCAAATAACTCTCGCCCCGGGGACACGAGTGCGGCGTAATCGTCGCAATTTCATGCTTCTCAGAAATGCGGATCTTGTGCTGCCCCGTCCGCCCCCGGTGCCTCTCTTTCTTTTCATCGGGAGAACGGTGTCGAAGGCTCTGGCACGAAACTTCCCTCGCCGCGTCGTCGATAAACTACCCCCGGTGTTATATGAAATCATGGTGTTCTCGCGCGTCGACAACATGTGTACAACGCCGGCCAAAAATTTCAAATCAGTCAGATTTTGAAAGAAACGGCGACAGATTTCCCGAAAGCTTTTTTTCCAAAATTTCCAAACACTTTCTTCGTAATATTCGTTTCTATTTTTTTTTTTTTTTGTAATAATACGTTTTACTTTGATAATAAAAATTAATCGGTTTTGCATTCGGTGAGTTTCAAATGGTATGCGATTGGTCTTAATTTAGGTTTCGAAAATTACTTCCAAAATTATCAATAATTGAGATTAGAAAATTATTTCCAAAATTGCCACTTTATATAAATTATATAAAAAAAAAAGAACTGTACGAGATATTCTGATATTAATATTTATTAATAATAATAAAAATCAATCAGTTTTGCATTCAACGAGTCTCAAATGGTATGCGGTTGGTTTTAATTTAGATTTCGAAAATTACTGCCAAAATTATCAATAATTGAGATTTGAAAATTATTTCAAAATTGCCAGTTTATATAAATTATATAAAAAAAAGAACTGTACGAGATATTCTGATATTAATATTTATTAATAATGATAAAAATTAATCAGTTTTGCATTCAATGAGTTTCAAATGGTATGCGATTGGTCTTAATTTAGGTTTCGAAAATTACTTCCAAAATTATCAATAATTGAGATTTGAAAATTATTTCCAAAATTGCCACTTTATATAAATTATATAAAAAAAAGAACTGTACGAGATATTCTGATATTAATATTTATTAATAATGATAAAAATTAATCAGTTTTGCATTCAATGTGGTTGGTCTTAATTTAGCTTTTAGAAAATTACTTCCAAAATTGCCATTTTATACAAATTATGTGAAAAAGAACTATACAAAATATCCTGTTCTCGAAGAAAACTATACAAAATATTCTGTTCTCGAAGGAACTGTAATATTGGCTTTAGATTGATTAACGTAGGAACTAATTAATTTCACTTAATTTTATTACTTTATAATTTCTCTGAAGAAAACGAAATCTGATGTAGAATAACTCAATAACATTCAATAATTTCGTCTAAAAAGCACGAGAGTGCTGGAAAAATTTTGACCAGGAGTGTACGAAGAAACAACGAGACGACAACTGTTGACACACGACGTTTATTTACGATAGTTTCTGGGGGCAAGATCTGCGCCTCTCGCAATAATCGATGAGTCGTAGCGCCGCGGGCCTGTTTGAATTCGGCGCCCTTTTTCTCGTGACCGGATCCCGAACGATCGCGATGATCGATAGTCGGGAGCGGTTGGTTTTAACACTTGGCGAGAGGGCTGTGTTTAAAGTTAATTTGAAGCCGGGTTTTGAGAGGAACGTTTGAGGTAGCGAGGTCCTTGTTTCAATGAGCACGTGGTGCTCGCACAATTGAATAAGTATCGAAATGTGTGTCTGGTCCAGAATTAAATGACGAGAAAAGAAACTAAAAAAAATTTCGGCACCTCCAGTCTACGTACTAATATTTGACATTGCGATTGTTTAATAAAATCACCGATTTCCAAAATTATCACAAAATTATTGTTTTGGAATGGAAGAAAATAAAATGGTCGAAGTGCTCACCTTTCCAGAAAATTTTAATACGTTAAAACGTTCGTGTTTTAATTCTAATTGTTGTAACATTTCGATAAAATCCAGAGGAATTACACTAAAAAGACTGAAACGTTCAGTTCTCAAAAGTTCTCGGTACTTCTAAAGCCTAAATATGACATTTGATAATGGATAAAAAAATGACGATAAAATCATTCTCAAAATCATCAACAGTTCAGAATTAAATGAAAAATGTGAAAAACACTCGCTTCTCATAAATCCCAGTACGTAATATTTAAATTTCGTGAATTAATGAAAATGATAGTAAAATTATTCGAAATGACGATTGAATTAAATAAAAAAAAAAAAAAAGAAACAGTTCGAAACATTCGATTCTCAAAATTCCCATACTTTGAAAACAACCCGAACTACGTGAAACGAAACAAAAAAGCAAACAATTTGGGAAACATTCAGTTGAACAAAGAAACTTTTTTCACTTGCCAAAATATAAAACATTTGCACGGCGAAACAAACAAATTCCAGTAAAAATTATACGAAATCAAAAGGCGCAGACCGTTCCAGCCGCGTTGTTTCGATCGTTCACACGTTACTCTCGGCTCGCATAAATTCGTGCGGTATCGATCCACGGTCTGGGAAAGAATTTCACGGAATTTCACGTGAGCGGTTCGCGTGCGTCCAACGGTTTCTGGAAACCGAAAACGTTGACTTATGGGATGTAAATTGCGCAATGGGCCAGTAGGAGGCTGGTAGTATCGCCTCGAGTTTCAGCTTGTCGGCAGGTGATCGTTTCTCGTGTCCTGTGATTAACCGCGTCTCGCAGGTTGCCCGTGAAGATGTCGAAATAAGGATCGAGATGACGGATGGCCGCTACGATTCCTTCTCCTTTTATTTCTTCCTCTTCTCCTTCATGCCGACCGACGGATTATATAATGCCTACTGGAGGACGATTTCGTTCGGTTCGACGATCGCGGTTGAATTAGATTAGATTCGATTCCGGAATTTTAGCATGAATGTCAAAGGTTGGTTTAGTTGTGTCTCAAAGAACGAATCTTTCACTATTTAGAAAATTCGATCGCGTCGAAGTTTTTAAGTATTTAGAGAACATTCGGATAATTCGCAAAGATCTGTAGAGAGTGAAGCTGTCATACTGCTCGGGGAGATGGATTAGAAATTTTTACCCACCGATTTTGACTGTGTTTTTAAATGACAATTGGTTGCATACACACAGGAAAGGTCAAATTAATATTTCATTAGTATTTTAGGTTTTAAAATTATTATATTTCGGTTTTAGAATTATTTGTCGTTATTGAACGTGCTTGAAGACGGAGTAGTAGTTTTACTTTGAAATATATATTGGCTTGTGGAAAAGCTATATATAAGATAGACTGGACTAATTAATTAATTGCTAAAAATAATTAGAATATCTATTGTTATTATACCATGAAATTGTTTCGAAATTTATCACGTCGAAAATTCATTTAAAATTCCACTGTAACATTAAGTAACAACGAAGCTGGAGCTCTGTCTCATTTGTCGTAACGTGTATTTTACTTCGAATCGAAGAGAAAATCTTGTCCAAAAGTTACAAAACAAAGTTTCGTACAAAGGGTACAGCTCGGTGAAAACTTAACGAACTTGCGCATTTTCCAAGAAGACTTCTTCGACCGACGATGAATCACAATGAAAAACTCCGCCAGAGAAAAGAAAACCGAAGAAAAGACTGTTCAAGAAGTACTCGTGGAATGGAAACACCAAAAAAAAAAAAGAAAAAGAAAAAACTGAGAAAAAGATCGATCAAAAGAGGACTCGAGTGGATTCAAAAAAAAAAAAAAAAAAAAAAAAAAGACAGAATTGGCGATGGCGTTAATTTTGATATGGCGTTGCTCGCATGCAGCGAGAAGTGTAACGTGTATCACTCGGAATCGAGGTAACACGACGACGACGTAACGAGAGAGCTTAAAATGCTAATGAACGATCGGTTGGATCGGCCACGTCGTTGATTCCTCGTCGACACGCTCGTCTCCCGTACTTTCACACGTTCGAATTTATCGAGATTTAATTCGCCGTACGATCCGGTGGGCCTACTACCGGTCGTCGTTTTCTCGATCTCTCAATGTCGCTGTCACGCTAAACGGTACACGATGAATTGAAGGCAGTCCTGAGATCGTGTACATATATTACATATACATGCTTTTTAAATAACGATTCGACGAAGTATCACGGTAAATATAATTAGCATTGATAACTAGGAACGGCCTTCTGCGAAAGGATCGTTTACCCGTGTCGAATAAATTAATAATGATTCGATGGCTAAATTATGGTGGGCTAAATTATTCGAGTTTAACATATGGGAAATTTGCACGACGTTTTATAGATTCGAGGAATTCGGAAGATTCATTTGCCGCGTCAATTAAAACGAGAGAAACAATTCTGATTCTGCTTTGAAAATTCTGGTATTGGTTTTTTTCTCGAACGAATTATTCGCCATTTATTCATTCGTTGCAAGATGATGGTTTAAACAATTGTGAATTCCAATTATGACACTCAACGCACTCTTGTTTACTACGTAGAAGAGCAAAGTAAATAAAATATCTAACTTAAAACTTTCTTTTAAATTTTTACTTAATTTTTAATTTCGTCTGCTTTTATTTTCTTCTGCTACAGATCTCTATATTTTACAGCCAATGTATCCCTCTGTAAGCAGAATTTCGTACAATATTTAAAAAAAGGAAAATAGTTATTCAGTTTCAAATGTGGGAGTTAATAGTGATTACAAACAAATTTGCTATTTTTTAACGATAAATTCAGGAAACACAGTGGTAAGCTGTAAGGAAAGAATGTTATTGTGCTGATGCGTAACTCTCAACAGAACAGAGTGTTAATTGATGAATTTTTGCAGAGAACACGAAACACCAAATTTCATAAATACAGTTGTTACTGTATTCTAACATATTCAACATATGTACGTTCTATTTGAAAATAAAAATAATACATACATATTTGCTTCTTTGTATAATCTAGTAATGGCACAAGTATTTGCAAATTTAAATAAATACACCTTCTACAAATTTTAAATAGATACAAAGTAAACTAGCTTCTTTTGTAACAAGTACAAAATACAAAATAAATATAGAATACAAAATGAATACAAAATACAAAATAAATACAGAATACAAAATAAACATAGAATACAAAAATAAATACAGAATACAAAATAAATACGGAATATAAAATAAATATAGAATACAAAATAAATAAATACAAGATACGAAATAAATACAGAATACAAAATAAATACGAGATACAAAATAAATACAAGATACAAAATAAACACAAAATACAAAATAAATACAAGATACAAAATAAATACAGAATACAAAATACAAAATAAATACAAGATACACAATAAATACAAGACACAAAATAAATACAAAATACAAAACAAAAATAAAATACAGAGTACAAAATAAATACAAAATACAAAATAAATACAAGATACAAAATAAAAACAGGATACAAAATAAACACAAAATACAAAATAAATACAAGCTACAAAATAAATACAAGATATGCAATAAATACAGAATACAAAATACAAGATACACAGAATACAAAATAAATACAAGATACACAATAAATACAAACTAAATACAAAATACAAAACAAAAATAAAATACAGAGTACAAAATAAATACAAAATACAAAATAAATACAAGATACAAAATAAAAACAGGATACAAAATAAACACAAAATACAAAATAAATACAGAATACAAAATACAAAATAAATACAAGATACAAAATAAATGCAAGATATACAATAAATACAGAATACAAAATACAAAATAAATACAAGATACACAATAAATACAAGATACAAAATAAATACAAAATACAAAACAAAAATAAAATACAAAATAAATACAGAGTACAAAATGAATACAAAATACAAAATAAATACAAAATACAAAATGAATACAGAGTACAAAATAAATGCAAAATACAAAATAAAAACAAAATATAAAATAAATACAAAGTACAAAATAAATACAAAATACAAAGTAAAAACAAAATACAAAAATAAATGCAGAATACAAAATAAATATAAAATGTAAAATACAAAATAAACACACAATACAAGTAAAATTAGAAGATAGTATTTCCCGGCACGAAACAAACGTCGCTTTGCACTCACTCTGTCGCTCTGTTCTCTGCTCGAAAGAAACTCGAAGGAAATTCGACTTGATAATAATTTGTAAAATTATTTCTTCCCTTAAACTACCCGATCATAAGACGCATCGAACGAGGGTGAAACTAAAGAGGGTGTCTGATTGCAGGGTGGTCGGCGCAGTGGTGGTCGGGGCGGCCGTCTGCGGTCGTATTCCCGGCTTGGCGAAGAGTCAACGGGAGCAGTGCAGGAAAGCGCCGCACGCGATGCCCGCGGTGGGCGAGGGCGCGGAGCTTGGACTTCGCGAGTGCCGGCATCAGTTCAGACATCACCGCTGGAACTGTTCCCACGTGGCGAACGATCAGGTCTTCGGCCACGTGGTCGTAGTAGGTAAGGATTGTCCTGTCACCGCGGCCAGCCCGCTATTTATTACACAAGGGGGCGAAGGGAGGCAGGCATCGCGCGTTTCATACCGCTTTCAGGCTCTAAAAGGGCCTGCGAGTGGTAATGGATGCGAAACGTCTTTCGGTATTTCGAGCGCGGTGCCGCCTTCCTCCGCACGCTGCATGCCATGAATTTTACTTCGCGCACATGCACGTGCACGTGTATCGCGGACGTAGTATCTCTTTTGATCAGTTTTTCTTTTTTTTTT
>NW_025110114.1:965003-1016604 GCF_011392965.1 Frieseomelitta varia | reverse complement strand
CAGTCTCTGGTCGCGTGTCCCCTTTTCGCGTGTCCAACCTGTTTCAGGAAATCTAATTTGAAAAATCGACAGTGAAATTGGTAGAAATTGAGCATGCCATTTGTTTCTGGTTTTACTCTTCGATTTTTCGAATTTAGTATCGCGGTCGCGGTCGTGGATAGGTCGCAAGTAGGTCCCGAAACGAACGTTTACGTAGGTATTGCTCGAGCACGCACATGCGAACGGACAACGATCACTATGATCGAAAGACTCGAGCTAGATGTAAGTTTCAGCGGGCATTGCGCTCGAAGAAAGAAAAGGCTAGAAGCCGAAGAGGCCCGGCAAACTGCCACCAAGAGGGTCGCAACAAATGGCTTCTTATCCTCTGGATCATTTAAATGATTCCAGAGCATAGGAAGTCATTCTCGTTACTACTTTGTCACTATGCTCTTTTAGTATTTGTAGTTGTATTTTTTTTTCTTTCTTTCTTCATCATCGTTTGTCATCGTTTTGGGCAAATCGCAGTTTTTCTTGTTAGTATTGCGAGAGATTGATTTGGCGGTTTAAATTAGAGTTGCGAAGAAATGATAACCGTGTTTGCTATAGATTTGCGAATTATGATACCGCGATTGTTTTTTGCAATTTTGATTTGAATTTTTATAATTATTTAGTGTAAAATCTTGCTTTTTATTATTTTAAATTAAATTATAGTCATTGCTCTTAATTAATGTTAGAATATTTGAACCAGCTTTCTGTTCGTTCAGTTTTGTATTGATCATCGTAATTTTCATTGAATTTTCATTAATTTTAGAGTTAGTATTATTACGATATTATTTCATCGGGATTTCCAGTTACTTTTACTCTTAGTATTACGATGTTCCAATTACTTTTTCTCTTAAGTGTTGCGATAATGAATGATCGCGTTTCTTGAAGTAGCGTTGCGTTTACAAAATGCCCAATTTCTCCAACTGGATTCGTGGAAGGTTGTACCTGTTCCTGGATCATCTGATACAGCTATAAGAGCTGTACAAAGCTGGTAGTTCATCAACAACCTCCAGCATGGTTACACTGGACGCGTCGCAATTAGTGTTACGCATTTTTGAACATGAGTGCATAGTTTAATAGCGTTTCATACATATTTTCGGGAATTTTAAACATAACGAAGCACTCTTCGCGTTTGATTTTAAAAATTTCCTATTTCACAATTAATGCTAGTGAATTAGTGTTGCGAAACAAGATACGGTTTTGTTTCTCGGATTTGTAACGTAGATATTTGTACAGTAGCCCTTCTGGTTATTGTATTGTTGAGCAGGAAATGCTTGTTTTTTAATAGCCCTTCTGGCTATTGTGTCGCAGTTTCCTTTTCAGTAGTCTAGCCCTTCTGGCTATTCATTTGCTTTTCTTTCCAAATGTCGGGACTGTTTTAGTGGCGTGGAATTTTTGTGTTAAGTTTTTTTAAACTACTAATCCAACAAATAAGTTTGTTACAGATTTCTCAACTTCCAAATGCATGGATGAGAGATGAAATAACATGGACTATGGAATTTAGAGGGAATGATGCCTGGATCCTGTCTAATGGTAATTAAATATATGTTGTTAAATTTATTTCACAAATCTTTTTGACATCAACAAAAGAAGATTGCACGGAGAAATCACTAAATATAGAAAATTCTATGAAATATCCAGAGTGCTCGTTACAAAAGTTAATAACTGAAGTAATAATACGAGTTGATTGGCTGCGATTTATATTTCTTATGATGCCCTTTTCGATTAAAAATCGCTGTTAAATTATCTTCATTATGAATATTTTTAAATAAATGATGCGACAGCTAAAATAAATACAACATAAATAATAAATCTTATGTTTGTTTCTAATTTGAATTTCTCATTGATAAAAGAACGTAAGGTTTTATTTGTAGTATGTATAGTGGTGATGTTTAAACATTACCCTATTCAATAATATCGTAACATTAGATTTGTGCATTAGGCAAATATGTAATGTGATATATTCGTTATTCAATTTTTCATAAGAATTCTAGAAGAGATGTTGAAAATCGTATTCTGAAAGTCTTCATTATTTACCGAGCTACCATGCCTGCGATAAAGTTTTCCAATATTTTAGCTGAGATATATCGGCGGATCAAAAATATTGGAAAGCTATTTGGCGTGTTTGCCTTTGTAAACGGATGCCGAGAAACTATGTCACAACTTTGTGAAATTTGAATCTTTTATACTCTCTTAGCTTTTAATTTCAAAGCTGGAATTGCTTTTTATCTGAAACGCTCATTCTTTTCTCTTCATGTCAAACATGGTCTTAACACATAAATTTTAAGACTCTTAAAGAATTATTAGGATTTATATTTATTATTAAAAATTATATTTCAATTTGTTTCTGCTAAGAACACTTTACGGACTTCTCAGAATTGAACTTCAATAATGAAAATTGAAGAAGATTAAAAAACTTTGGGGAAGCATCCTGATTAGGATGTTTAAAGATAGATTGAAAATTGGAAGAACGTGTAATTTCTGGAAAGATAGCAATTTTACGGTTTTAATTCAAATCAGCTTGAAATTACCTTTCCTGATTAAAATTAGGGAAGTTTGATGAAATGCTGTTTCATGATTTGCGTTGGAAGTTGGAATGAAGTTAAATATTCCAATATGAAAGGGAAATATCACCGTTAAAAAACATTAAATGGCTGATATATCTGAAACTAGATAGGCGATTGCATTTAGTTCATTAAAGATCAATGTTTTCTAAAGGCAACATTTTATTTGCAATATTTTTCCAATAATTTTACATTGTCGAACCTGTGTAGTCGTGAAATAGAATTCCAGGAACCGGAGTTTACATATTTATATTTATATTTATTTTTCAATCAAATATTTTATTACATTATTACGTAATAGTTGATTGGTCCTTAATGATTAATCAAATGATACCTTCATATATAATGGGATACTTTTTAACTCTTAACTTAACTTTGAAAAGTTATAATAGTTGAAAATATAAAATTTTAAATAAGATTCAAATAGGACTTGTTTGTTAGGACTTGCCTGATAAATATCATCAGTCTATTTTTTCAGTTTTGATCATTTTCTGTTATGTAAATATCTGACAATTGGAAAGACTGAGGCATCTAAAGCAGATTACTTGAACATTCAGAGAATTGGTATCAATGACAGAACAAAATGCATTAGACTAAATTTAATACACAGCTTGATATCAATAGCTTCTTAGATAGATGAGAAACACACGTGCACGGGCAATTCCTTTTTTCAAAATGAAACTCGTAACTTGTTTCACGAATCATCTAGTTCACCTTGCTATTTCTTGAAACAGAATCAACCTGTTTACTGTTGGAAAACCATTAGATACTCCAACATCTCAAAAATCCATCAATCATGGACGAACGTTACAAAGCAGATTGTTAAAAATCGCACTTACCAGTTTATCATGAGATAAAGAAAGGATTGAGGAAAATTTCTATGAAAATTCGTGCACCGGCGAGTCGAAGCGCGTGGTGAGAGGATGTTGGCGATGGAAGGAATCGGGTAGGAATCGGTAACGCGGCAGAAAGTAACTGTAGCAGAAGGGGACCAACACACGTGTTCCGAGCGGGCCGGTCAGTCGGTCATCGTCTTCCGTTGATGTACATTTAAGCATGTCCTTGTTGCGAGACGCGCTTTTTCCCTGGCGTCGAAACATGATCCTCGGACGCGTCGCGGTTTACTTTCTTCGATTGATCTCGCTGGCGAACGTCGGTTTCGCGTCGCAGTTACGGCCGAGTGTTTCGTCCTGGTCGTCGTTCAGTGTTTGCGCTCTGATCGTTCTCCCGTCGGACACGCAGCAATGGTCGTTGCTGGGCTTGAACCTCTGGCCGTCCGAGCAGACTGTCGAGAGACCTTCCGTCGACGGATTCGATTTGAGCGGAAATTCAATCTCCAGGGGTAAGTTCTCGGAGTGCCGTTTCGTGTTTCTTTTCTGACCAAGGTTTCTCGGACTCGTGCCTCGTAACGTTACATCTTGTGTTTGCCCTGAGATTTGTGCTTCTTCCAATCTTACGCGAATCCACGGAAGTGTTTGCTCGGCTAAGGGACAAGGCGTTCCGCTATGATGCGGCGAATTTCCTCCAAATCGCGAATAAAATGAATTTGTTGGCATGACAGATAGATCGTGACAAAATTTGAAATTCGAAGTGTTATAAGATACATGTACATGCAAGTCTGGAATATTATACCAATATTCTATAATAATATTATAGCTAATATTAAAGCAATATTCTTTTAATTAATGCCACTTGCATTTATTTAACTTTCTGTCGATGGCATTTAAATTGTTTTAGTTCTATTCGACATTTTGATTAATATTATATATATAATATTATGGCAATATTCTATAATAATATTATAGCTAATATTAAAGCAATATTCTTTCAATTAATGCCATTTGCATTTATTTAACTTTCTATCGATAGCATTTAAATTGTTATAGTTCTATTCGACATTTTGATTAATATTATATATATAATATTATGGCAATATTCTATAATAATATTATAGCTAATATTAAAGCAATATTCTTTCAATTAATGGCACTTGCATTTATTTAACTTTCTATCGATAGCATTTAAATTGTTTTAGTTCTATTCGACATTTTGATTAATATTATATATATAATATTATGGCAATATTCTATAATAATATTATAGTTAATATTAAAGCAATATTTTTTCAATTAATGTCATTTGCATTTATTTAACTTTCTATCGATGGCATTTAGATTATTTTAGTTCTATTTGTCAGTTTGATTTATATTATATATATAATATTATAGCAATATTCTATAATAATATTATAGTTAATATTAAAGCAATATTCTTTCAATTAATGCCATTTGCATTTATTTAACTTTCTATCGATGGCATTTAAATTGTTTTAGTTCTATTCGACAGTTTGATTCATATTATATTGATTCATATTATATATATATATATAATATTATAGCAATATTCTATAATAATATTATAGCTAATATTAAAGCAATATTCTTTCAATTAATGCCACTTGCATTTATTTAACTTTTTATCGATGACATTTAAATTGTTTTAGTTCTATTCGACAGTTTGATTTTTCCGTATATAATCCGTGGCCTAAACACAATGGCATAAAGATAATGTAATTTACTAGTCGCTTGGAAATTAATCGTACATTTGTATGCAGTAATTACTTAAATCAGATTTGGCAGTATAAACGGGAGGATAAATTGTTTGTCGGTTGCAATTATTAATTAATACGCGGAAGCGTGAACTTAATTTGTACGTTCGAAGTTCGAGGTTTAATCAAAAAAGTTCCTGCAATTTTCAATTTTCTCGCTCTATTTGATTGATGAAAGTTGTTGTTTCATGTTATTGATATACCCGTTTTTAATCTGCTGCGGAGTTTATTCTCGGATTGAATTCGATATCGATTTGACGATATTTCTGACCACCTACGATCTACAATTTACGATTTTCATGACAATGTAATAACTCACAACGCTTTAAAAAAAATTTTTTATTATTGTGTTCACTAGATATCACAATCTGCAATTATTTAATTTAATTTAATTTATTTATTTAAAATCGCGTACGATTATAACATACATACATATAGTATTATAATATATAGTGTGATATAGCATACGTACTATATTACATATAATATAGTACAATTATAGTATACTGTGTTACAATATTGTTGAAAACTTACTGTAAAACTATGCTACTACACTTTGTTAATGATAGATACATATGTATAGATATATTAGATATATTATTGGATATGTAAGGTATGTTACATATATTAGAGGTCTATACCAACTTGTAATTATTTTTTCTTCTCAAGAATGGAAAAAATCGTGAAAGAAAAATGACAAAATTGCGACAAAAATCGTCAAACTGGAAACTATATACATATGTACCAGAAAATGGACATTTTAGAAGCAATACTTTGAAAGACATTGTTTTGAGAAAGCTGACATAAATAATGAACGAACGAAGACGCGCTGTTTCGAATAACCAAAAATTTCTGTTGTTCGACTATTTCAATACGCGAAAAGAATATAAACGAACAGACAGTATCCAGAAGTTGAGTTGAACCTTTCATTGCACAAACCAGTTTGAGATAAGAGTATTTTGTCAAACAGCTCCTACGCACATGGTCGAACGTCTACCCCGCAAAGGTATTAATTGCCAATCACTAAGTGTGTGTAATTCAATAATCCTTCCACCGAGAAGGAACTGGAGACCGACGGTGGATTAATTACCACGTTAATTGTGTGTTCATTATCGTATGCTGATTGCTCCGACTCTAAGCAAAACGCAATCCTACTCGGATGTCGAGTCGAGCGGCACAGGCCACGGGTTCGCGCGATACTCGTCAATTGTCATATTCATGAATTACAAATAACACTTCTACTTCGTCGTCGTCAGTCGGTACTGCGATGTAATGAAGATTATTTGAAATTACTTCGGGGGATAGTAGAAGTCGATATTGGGACCAAATTTCTGGAACTTCGTTGCTCGACAAAAAACTAAAGGAAATGAGAGAAGCGGAAAATCGGAGAAGTCCGAGGAAGCTAGATATTTAACCACTTGCGCTGGCAACTGATTGCGGACCATAACGAGCGACCAAAACCGTATACAATAATTCGCCGCTCTCTCTGTCTTTTCAACTCGCCGGTATGATATCATTGGATAGAAATCATTGAGAAGTAATTTATGAGAATAAATTTGTTACTTGTCTTTACTTAAATATACTTAAAACTAGGGAAAGTATTACAAAAAATTCTCGACGTGCGTGGCACGTCACATTCCGGCGCAAGAGGTTAAGAGAAATATCTAAGAATATCTGAGAAATTGAGAAACGACTGAAGAAAACTTAAGAAATGTAAGAATATCTCGGAAATTTGAAAAATCTAAGAAATCCAAGGAGGCTGTCTGATTTGTGAAATCTAAGAATATCTAAGAGAATTTCAGAGCGACAGCATAACTCTCTGTATAACTCAATAGACCTGCAATCAGCATAAGCTTCGTAGAATCATATCGTGTGACTATCTATAGATAGAAACAGCTGGGTTAAACACAAGACTTTCTTTTTTTTTTTTTTTCTTTCTTCCCCTATTACGGACACACTTTCGTGGGATTGTAAGGATGAAAGAAGCGCCATTATTTTTTATGCATGTAAAAGAACTAAATGCTAAAGAAACGTTACTAAATTTTCATATTATATTGACACGAATAATCAGATGTATAGTGATAGGTATAACTATAGGTATAACTATAGGTATAACTATATAGGTATAACTATTATACCTATACTATAACTGTAGGTATAATAGTTATACCTATGATAGGTATAACTGTTTCACAAAAATATCCAAATATTTACCACAGAACTTTTACATAACGAACATTACGTGTGTTATTAGAAAAAAGGAACTCAATTTTTGGCCAACTGAATATTTATAATCATCTCCTCCATTGGCATTTAACCTCTTAGCTGTGTGAATGGCGAGTATACTGTATATGCAAGAAAAGTAATTGTAATTTGTTACTTAAATTAAAAATTAAATTTGTTACTGTAATTATTATGTGAAAGTAATTGTAATTTGTTACTTAGATTAAAAATTTTAAATTTGTTACTTAAATCTCTTGTGAAAGCTAAAACGTATATTTTGAGACTAGGCTTGACTCTTTCTTGAGACATTTTTGCATTGTTTCTAAATTTCCTTGCCATCAATATTAATTATTATCAATTAATTAATATTAATTAAGTTGAACAATGAAATTATTGATTTTTCAAACGAAAACTGTTATTTAATTCAGCTGCACGTACGCTGTGTTTGACGAGTGTAATCGTCATCGCGTCATTCTAGCGACAGTAGATACACAATTTTAAAAAAACGGCACACCGCAGCTAAGAGATGTTAAATGATCCAAAACTTCCCGTGCACTTTTGACCCTTGGACCGATCAATTTTCCAATCCAATTGTACGAAAATCTCGTAAAACTCGGCGTTGTTGGCGTCGCGTTTCCTTCATCTAGCCGGAGCTCTCGTTTGCAAAAACCCTTCTCTTCCAGTTCTGAACTTTTTTCCCACCCCGGTGCAAGAGGAGTGCCTGTCGCAGGACAAACGACGACGCGGCATATGCATGAACACGTATGAGTGTCGCATTCAAAGGGGAAAGTCCTACGGGAGGTGCGCCCTCGGTTTCGGCGTGTGCTGCATATGTAAGTACATCGGTGCATAACTATGCCCAGATCCATTCCCCTCCCTCCTGAATTTGTTCGGCCCGCGAGCATTTATTTTGCAAATTCGGGGAAGTTTCGCTGCACGGTGGATCGGTGCGTGAACGCGCTTAAATTTAAAACGGGGATTCGCGCCCCGTTCTTGCGCCACCGCTAGAATTTGTTGATACTGCCGTTCCCGTATCTATTAATTCCCCGTTCCCCGTTTACAAAGGGTGGAAAAATAACACAAAACAGATATATTTCTTTAAATTTAAGTTGAGAGAAATTTTATTATTAATAAGTCTGATCGATTGATTTAAATATTTATTTATTATTTTAATAACTTATTTCTCTGGTTTGATATCTTTTATTTGTTCTGTGTATTTATTTAGGTTTGTTGAACATGGAAATATTTTTATAAATTTCAAAGTTCATAATTGTAAGTTAATAAATCTTTTAAGATTATTTGTACATTTATTTTTCAGTAAATTTGTTTTTTTTTTTTTTTTTTTTTTTGTTTTAATAATTTTTTTAAATAGCTTAATTAGAAATATTTGAATTGTGATTTCAAAGAATAAAACACTGTTTTTTAAATTTTTTGTTACTTCATTTGGAAATATAATTAATGGATTATTATGCGTGAAAAACAATATCCCCCATTTTGAAAATGATCAAGTTATGACTTTTTTCAAATCGTTCAGCTTTTCAGTGGCCGTATTTCATAAACGACGCGATGCTTTCACATTTGGATGTGCCGTAGAATCTGTATAGAGAAATTCTTTTCTTTTTCAAGAGTTTTTTTAAAGAGTTTAAAGAGTATCATGTAATATTACAATAATCGAAACTTTCTGTCTAACAAAGAGATTTCTTGTTTAACTAGAGCATCGTATTTTGTGTAACAATTATAACAATTAAAACGACGATTTTTTATGTACGAAATGGTCGATTTTAGAAACGCGTAAAAATTATTTGAACTTCATCGATTGAAGATCCAGTTTAACAGTCGAAATAATTTATTTCTAATATTTTACAGAAATTTTACAGAATTTTTAGAGATTCATATGACGTTTCGTAAAATGTTCAAATAAAAAGCTAAATAAAAGCAAATTTTTATTATTACACTATACTATATTATATATTATACTCACATCTTTCACGTGTCAGATCATAGCAATCGAATTTTAATCTTGGCTGCATTTTTAACATTCACAAATCACACGCGCCGATCTTTGTCAAAAATCAGGCTTTGTCTCTTTTTGTTTTCATAAGTGCAATTTTGTTTTCACAATGCAGAGCATGTTGGCCTACGTTTTATTTTATTATTTATTTAACAATACGAACCACGAAAAGTTACAAAATGAAAGGATTTTCGAAAATGAAAAAAAAAAAAAAATCCGTATTGGAAACATTCTATTGTAGTAATCGTGACAAGTTTCTGTTTCGAATAAAATAGAAGAACGTCAACACCGACGCACACATTATCGATTCAATTGAATGGGCAACACACGCTACAGTGCTGTGTAAATTTTTCTTTTGTAGAAATATTTTTGCTTTCGCGCAATTGTTTTACATTGCTCTCGCACGCGCGTGCACAATTTCAATCTTGGTTTACAGCGAAACGCTCGTAAATCCCGTTACACGTGCAGCCAGGCAACAAGTGACCTAACTGCCCTGTGTAACATTTACACCGTGTCGCCGGAGATTTTCATAATCAACAGCTACGCGGGCTCGATTTTATGCAAAAATTAAACGCGCGCGCGCCCCACTTATCTGCGCCGTTTGTTCCCACCCACGTCGTGTTCTGTCAATCGTAAATCGCTCGGTCTTCTCGATACGAAAAGCAGCTTGCACTCGCCTCGTACGTCTCGTTCCGCGTTGAACGTTTCACAGGATATCGTGCCTGGAAACTTCGCCACGCGATGCACTGTACTATTAATATATTGATAGGCTGAACTTGCGTAAAGATTTTCAGCCATTATCGGGTTGGAAACACTCGCATAAACACGAAGTGCAGCGTAATTTCTGATAGGGCGGTTCACTCCAGATGGGCGAGAGATTGAGAAATATGCGAGGCGACGTTTTTGCACTTGGCTGGACGACGTTGAAAACCGTGTTGTTTGACGTATTATATATAAAGATCGTAACAATGATATTAACCTCTTGTGCCACGCACGTCGAGAATTTTTTTGCGACATTCTCTCAGTTTTTAAGTATATTTAAATATAACCCGGTCAGAACGAATAATAAATTTATTGGTTCTTAGTAATTTCTATCGAGTGATGTATCGACGAATTCAAAAAGAGGACGAATTATTGTATTAGTTATTAGTAATTATTGTATAATTCGGTGGTCACTCGTTATGGTCCGCGAACCACAGTTGCCAGCGCAAGGGGTTAAGTATCGGATTGTGTTTTTGATATTCTTGAAATAACTTCATAATTGTACTGTCGAACTCGAGAAAAGATTTTGGGACGTTTGATGGAAATATTTAATCAAATTTCAAAGTTCTTTTCTACATACATACTCGACATTGACTGTAATTACAATTATAAATCAATGACGAGCAACTTGCTCTTTTGAAGACACGTTCGAACATTAATTAATCTGGACGTAGCACAATTTACATATACAGAATGTTCAATTATCGTTTCAAGATTCGTTGGTACAGCCATAAAAGTCTCTTGTGCAAAAGTTGAGTTGCATCGAGTTTAAGAATGAAAAGAAAAATTAACAGGGAATTATTATTAAATAATAATAATATTACATCGTATTGTATCGTCAAATTGTAACAATCGTATTGTTATTATTCAATAATTTCAACAAACTGAACCAGAGGAACGGAGTTTTTAAAATGAGCTCAAAGTTAAGAGATTAACTTTGCACATCGTTTTACCACTATGTGCATTTTCTTCGAGTATCTAACTATTAAATATTACAACCATCAAGTATATACAGTTAACTGTACGTTAACTGTTCTCTGTGTTTCTTGCCATTTTATGCGATAGAAGCCTCAAAGAGCAACGAAAAGCAACTCGTCTCATTCGTTACGCAGCTTGGCGATTACGAAGAAGAGACATCAAGATTTTTCAACATTCCACACGTTATTTTCCCAACAACTTCGCCGCGTACTCGAAATTAAAGACTGACATTTACCACCGAGAATCTTTCCGCACAATCGCCGGAGCAAAACATCCGGACAGCCTACCCAGGAATAAACCTCCATTAATATTAATAAGGAAAGGGGTCGTGTGCTCCGTTATCCAAGAATTTCCTCATCTTATCGATCATGTCTCTCCCTCGATTAATTAATTCAGACACCGTGCGTTCCGCACCGTGAGTTGGAGCTTCTCGGCTCCTCCTCCGGCCGAGCGAAAACTCCGGTGTTCAAAGCCGATAACTCGAACGTGAATCACTTGTTGATAGCTCCGGTAATCTCTGCGGGAGTAGAAAAGAAAAGGAGCGAGACAAGCAGAGAAAATTGGAGAGATAGACAGATATATATACATATATATATATATATAGAGAGAGAGAGAATTCTCGGAGAGGCAATCATCGAGAAAGAAATTGGCGGAAAGGTCGATGAAACGCGATGAAGGCGATCATTTTATCTGGGTCACGCGAACAAGACGGCAGCCAATTAAATAACTGTACAACTTGTGCCCGGGTACGTTCATCCTTGGCACGCGAGCTTGTATCAAGCTCGTTCTCCTCGTCCCTCTCTTGTCTCCTTCGTACGCGCGTACCACGCTCTCGTGATCGTTTCACCGTGAACGCGCACGCGGCGATACCGTTAGGTTAAAACCGCCGCCACGAATTCAATCCGTATTGTCGGCAACGACCGCCCGAAACCCGAGGCCGGGGCTCGATTAACCAGAAGAACGTGGAATTCCACGAGACACCTGCACGACCTGGGATATCTGGGGGATAAACGCTGACAAATCGGTCGACGTTGTGCCGGCGTGATTAATCGGTAACCGAGGTCGCTGCAGATCGTATTGGATCGTGGACAGGAACGTTTAATCCGCCGTGATTTACAGCGAGAAGCAGCGTTGAATCAACAAAGATGACGCGAAAAATTGAACGACGTCATGAGTTTGTCATTTTCATTTTTTCTTTCTTTCAAAGTCTTTGCATCACGCAGCGGATGAAAAAGTAAGGGTGCTTGGAAACAGCGTTCTCCTTCGAGAACGTTGAAAAATTAGGTACATCATGGTTGAAGTCTCTGAAAGAATAATAAAGTAACATCGATATTAATTTTAAGGCCTTAATGTTAGTAATGAAATATTCTCTAAATGTATAAAAACTGTCCTGAACATCAGCGTTAAACGACAAAAATTCGTCTCCTGACGATATAATAATAATATAATAATATAATATTATATAAATTAACGATATAATAATATATTATAATAATATAATATTATATAATAATATGACGATATAATAATATTCAAAGTTAATTAGGAACATTGGAATTGAAGTTAATATCGACACAACTTTCACTCGATAAGTAAATCTGCGAATTTTTCGTAGATTTCTGAGAAATCACAAAGGTGTGAAAAAGCAAAGAGCCTAAAGGATAAACGAAAAAAACATCTGAAATACCTAAAGTGTTCGATGTGATATTCATGAGAGCCACCGCGTATCATATTTGGCATCGTCTCGACAGAATACCGATCGATTACGATTTCTTATCAATGTGATTCACGTATCAAGATGTGTTCAGCATTTTACGGAAGAAGCTGCCTCTCGTTTGAAGAAGAACGTGACGCGAGAGCAAATTCACGGCAGAAGCGTTAATAGTCGCTTTTATCGTGTGCACGTGCTTATTTTCAGGGTAGTTTGATAATTGTATATAGGCTCCTCTTGTTGCTTCTCGGTACGTACAAACGTTCATTCAGTTCTACAGTGATTCGACCGCTATGAAACTCTTTCACGATTATACGATACGTGCTGTGCAAAGTGTTTTGAAATTTCGTTAGCATCGCGAAAAGAGATACGACTCGACGAGGATTATGTTTGTCAAGTTTGAAACAAGGTTTAAGTACCATGCGAACTGTTTGAATGATTCAGCAGTTCCCTTGCTCGAAAATGTAGATCGGATCTCTGCTAAGGAAAGATATTCATCTTTCACGTGTATAATTAAAATGGGGAGATGAAACGAATATTGATTTAGAAAAATTGGAAAGAGAAGTTGGTTTTCTTTATAACATTGGGATGTATTATTAAATATTGTTTTTTTTTTTTTTTTCATTAACACATTTGCAGTTGAGTAATGCGTGTGTCACGAAGCTTTACAAAATTTTTCAAAAGAAAATGCTCAACTTTCTAACCAGTGGATATCAAGCAAACAAAAATTTCGTGAAAAAATTATTTCGTTGCGTAATAATTCATAACTCGTGGTTATCGGTTCTTTTTGATATTTGATATTTTTTGAGTTGAAACTTTGAATTTCATATTCAAATCGGACGTGCATATGATCAATTATAATACACGTGTTAATTTTATTTTATAATGGAATGTAATTTCAATTTTCTCCAATTCGTTCTCATAAGTTTCTTAAAAAGATTTTCACAGTTTTGAATAAACAGTGTTATCACTAGACTATAGACTTTTATGCTAAGAATAATAAATATCTATGATAATAGATATTTGTGAAAAGTTTAAGGATACAGCAATACGTAAAAGCATAATAATATAATACTTGTGATAATATTAATACTTGTGAAAATAATATAATACTTGTGATAATATTAATACTTGTGAAAATAATATAATACTTGTGATAATATTAATACTTGTGAAAATAATATAATACTTGTGATAATATTAATACTTGTGAAAATAATATAATACTTGTGATAATATTAATACTTGTGAAAATAATATAATACTTGTGATAATATTAATACTTGTGAAAATAATATAATACTTGTGATAATATTATTACTTGTGTAAATAATATAATACTTGTGATAATATTAATAATGACTAGTTACAATATTTATAATACCTGAAATAATATACATAATATTAATAGTATCATACATATCATATTAATATCACTACATCGCAGTTCTAATCTAATTTCTTTAATTGCGTAAAAATATTAACTTTCGAAATAGCATTGTCGGGTCTTAAATGACTATAATAATAATTGACATTGGATCCGTAAAATTTAGTTAGCATTAGTTGCTAAATAATTCAACTTGATTTAATTACTAGACCAAACACTACGTTAGTAATCTAATTTTAAATTATTGTGGTTTCAAATGGCTCGATGATTCTAAGTTAAAGCGTCAGGTTGCATAAATATTACATAAATCTGCTAAGAAATGTCAGTTATCGTTATACCGTCGTAAAAATATAACTCGTTTATTTAAATGCTCACCAATGACAGTGTATGTCGTCTTGTAGACCGTGGTATATTGATTTTAAATTGAGTTCGACGAGGGAAACTTCGGTGACCTGAAAATTTGAATGTTTTCGAAGATGGCTGGCTCGTGATATCGAATAACATCGTTCAGATATCCAATAATGTTTGTTCGTGGTTTGTTTCCAATTTTAAACCGCGAAATCGTGCATCGACGGGACTAAATAATCTTCCCCTTCCTTTCGTTATTACGAAATTACAAGTAACCGTTTTTTAAAGTAGAATCAGACCACGGTGCAATTATAAACGTATCCAGAGGAAAAAAAGAAAGAAAAAAAAAAGAAAATAAAATAAACGGAATATTGTGGGCATACTGCACTTAGGTCAGACAGGTTCTCTCGTCGAAGCGATATATTTCGATCTCGAATTTCCTAACCTTCGCATATAAATATTCATGAGTTCCCAATGCATTCCAAATATTTCCTACACACGAGCTATAAATTTTATTTTCTATAGTCAAATGCATACGTACTCACGTCAATATCAGTATGCAAATTATGTATTACACGTGTGATGTTTACATCTATCGATAGTATGTTAAAATTAACATTTATATGTCGTGTATTGCCAGATTTATTTATTCAAATAAGTAGCAAACAAAAGGGATTTTATTTATTACAATTACACGAGTAATTAGATAAAACCAATTTGTACGATATATGTATATTTATTACATATTCATACTATTTTTATATATCGTATTTTATATGTCGATATTTATTTTTATACCGATATATAATATCATATTTTACAGTATATGTTCGTAAATTTATATATACGCTATATAATGACAATAATTATGTGAAAATATTGATAATTTATATATATATCATAGATCAACTTATTTACACACCTTACATTATTTTATCTACTGAAATTGTACTAAACGCTGTACTTTGAATATTTTATGTGGTTCATATTACGCAATTTTCTACTTTAACATGCCCTGTGAATACGTCGAGATTAGCATAAAATGATATTGCCGCTACTAGTAGAGTACATATTTGAGAAACTTCCTCTCCACCGGTAAAACTAGAATAGTTAGGATATTTTGAAACAGCGCGGAAATCGTGTACTATGTTATTCGTTAACGGTTTTACGCGAGAAACATAGAATGAACGATAGAATCTTCTTACAAGAATGTTCTTTTTGTAAATCGATCTGACACGAGAGATATTGCTCTACCGGTTGAAGAACAGTTCGTTCAGGGATTGTTGCTCTTCAACCAGTTCGGCCACTAACGTCTTAGCCATCCGAGTATGTTTTTTACATTTGGTTATGCACGAGGAATACGTTGTTTGGAAACAAGTTTATACGTACGTGTTACCTTTTTCAATGAGAACGCAGTGGCCTTGATATCCAGCTAGGCGATTTCTGATTTACACGCGCGATATGTTTCAATATACAGCGCCGTATCAGAATAAAATGAACTCGTCCGTTTCATCGAACAATCATTTGTTACAAAAGAGATGAAACTATAGAAATTATTTTTGTATATATTGAATTTCCATTGCTTGAGCCTTTTTGCTTTATGCAATTCCTAAATTTCATCGAAACGTGGAGTTTATTAAATTTTACTTAACCTCTTGGCGCTGTCTCAACTGATTCGCGGACCATAACGAGTGACCGAGTAGCCGTATACAATAATTCGTCGCTTTCTTTTTCTTTTGAACTCGTCGGTATTTCTATCACTGGATAGAAATGATTATAGAATTAATAAACTTATCATTTGTTTTGCCTCGGTTACGTTTAAATATACTTAAAACTGAGGAAATATTGCAATTTGGGACAAAAGATTCTCGACGTGCGTGGCACGTTATTTCAGCGCGAGAGGTTAATGACGTTGAATTTCAAGCGACAATGGATTGTATTGGAAGAACTGGCAACAACGCTCTAGCATTAAAAAAAATTTCCTTCTCCTTTATATTTCCAAGAAAATTTCTAATTATCTTAATTCTATCACTTGTAATCCCTCGATTTTCGGGTAATTCCAATTCTATCGTTCTCTTAATAATTACGTCGTCTTCATGCGAAAGCAAAAAGGGACAAAAGAAGGAAATAACGAGAAGGTCAGATCTTACGGGTCTAACAAGACGTCGTTCGCCCGCAGAGACACCGCGCCGTAAATTTTTTAAGGTTGTCCACCTGGTTGTTTTCCGAGGGTAAAGAGGATCGTACGGATGAAAAATGTCTGCGCGGGACTGTTAACCGTTTCCTCGGGGTCGCTGTTGAATAGAACCACCGTGAAAACGACCGCTGAATGGCTGAATGAGAACTCATTATCGGGACTCGCGGGGCTGCTGTACCGTCACGCTGCTGCGATTAATAATCTCTCTTAAAAAATAGTTCGTTCAAGTTTCGAATTCGCTAATTCTCTGCGAGCGCGCCGCGAGAACTGCTTCGACGAATTTCGTTCTCACTCCGCGGGTTAAACGAAGCGAATTTATTAGACTGTTGTGCGGATGAATTTGTATTTTTTCGGATTAACAGACGGGAAACTTTTTTTCATGTACCGAACGTTACGTTAAATTGTATATGTGAAATGGCGGATCGTGAAAGATGACAGGTGGTGTAGATCGTGTGAAATTTCGTGACTCAAATTCGAATCCTGAGAATCGATCCATGGTTATTTGATGTCAAATTATGATTTAACAAGTACGATGAATGCAATGGGGATTTTATAATTAATCGTACGTTTGAAGAATGTCCAGCTGATCTAAAAGAATTACTTGGTTATATCGTTCATGAATGACGTGATGCAAGACTAAATTTTATTTAATTAAAGATAATTAATTTTATTACATCTTATTGTTAGCAAGCAAATCAATCGAGGTTGATGCGATTATAAATTCCAAACAAAAGCTTTCGCGTTAAGTGAACAGACAGTTTGGAAAATTTGAATTAGAAAATGCAAGTATGAATGACGAGAAACAAAATTATCAACAATAATCGACAAAGAAGCAATGTTTATGAAACATATAGCAGTCGATTGAAAATTTTAAAATTAATTAACTTTAAATTGATCAACAATCGACCAAAGTTTTCTTTTTCATTATTTAAAGATTAAGAAAGAATATCGACAATTAATCGGCTAAATATTTCAACTGTAATAGTTACAATGCATCGAATCTAGAAATCGAAATTTGATTAATGCCATTTTTAAGAAAATTGCAAACTTGTGCTGCGAAATTTCATCTGCAACACTGAATAGTTTACATGTTTTTTTCATATCGCGCGCGCTCTGTAATTTTGCACACTAACTGCGTAAAAATCTCCGATCTAATAATGATAACAGCTCGATATATCTCAACGTAGATACTTCTTATCCACATTCACGACGAGAAATGTTTTCATTTTTATGAGAATAGTGACTCCCTGCAAATTCCTCCGCGTCTCTCTTGTCAATATTTTCCATGAATGTTTGCTTTCAATTTTTGAACGATTGGTTCCCCGTCACCGTTTTGAAAAATAATGGAATGCGTGAATAAAAGATTGATTAAAATCGCAGCGAAATCGCCGAGAAACAAATAATTTTTATCTCCGCATCTTTCGATTTCCCTCTCTCCCATTTAATGAAAATTCGTTTCTTTTTTTTTTTTTTTTTTAATAATTTCCATTTCGATCCATTGTGGTAGTGTGTAGTAATATTCTGCAGCGGGATTTTCATTTATTTCAATTTAACGGTGCTTGAATCGTCGAAATTCGAATATTTTTGTGATTACGTGCGCGTTTATTAATATTAATAGTCTATATTCTATGGAACTTCTTTTTACACTCGCGCGAACTCGATTAACTATTTTGCACGTTTCGTTATGCAAGCGACTGAAAATGTAATTCACAGATTTTGAAACACTGTGCGGCAATATAATAAATTAGATTTAATATTTCAAACGAATCCCTTTCGTAAATGTGGCCAACTCTGCAACATTTGAATAAATATTTAATTAAATGTTTCGATTACTGTTTCACGAAGCATTAAAGCGTATAAAATTCACAAATTAATAATAAATTAAGTAAACTGGATGTTCAATATTTATTTAACGGGTATTTATTTTCCGTTGTTTTCAGAATTATTTAATATAACACGTTTTACAAATCGCGAATCAAAATTATTTAATAGAACTGTTCAATCCTTCTTACAATTTAGTATTATGTATGTAATTTAGTATGATTCTACAAATCTTAATATTTACGTCTGCCTGTATAAATATATAAAACCACTTACAATCACAGATCATTATTATATATATGTTTTAAATACTATGTACAATTTAAGATTAACTAAATTGCAAATTACTGGAAGTGTGAGAATAAATTTTACTTTAAACAATATTGTTCTCTACGTATAGAATAATTCTGTGAATGTCAAATATTTACATTACTGTTTTATAAATGCGTAAGAAGATTTAACGTTCGTAAATCATTCGTTAATTTATGTTATTTAATTCAAGACCGAGCAAACTTGAAAGTAGGAAGCTGAATTTGATTTGAAATGATGCATTTTAAATTAAAAAAAAAAAAAAAAAATTCATTTGAGGTTCTATGTTGATTAACTCACTTCTCACTTCTCTCAGTAAATAAGACCCAGAAGATTTCAACTCTCGTTTTCTGAATATTCTATATTTTCCATTGTCCAATTATTTTAATTTACATTATTTGACTTTCGTAGGGTTTTCACTTAAAATCACACAGTCGTTCATTCATATTTATCAATTAATTTAATTGCTCACACGTTTAACAATAAAATATTTCGTAACGATATAAACGAGGCCTTTATATCTTTGAACAAATATTTGCAGTCCCCTGCAAACTGTAATCTCTAAAACTTCTTCGATATTGTAAATCGTACTTGCTTCCTTTCACGAAATGCTTTTATTCAAGTCTATAGAACGATACAACATTCCATATACAGAATGTTCTACAGGTAAAAATAAGATTAAAGTGTCACGTGGCGAAAAGCCCACAAATACTTCGTTCGAAGTGTTAGACAAAAATATAAAGATACGGTACAAATCAACAAATTTCCTGGTCTCCTAGATCACCTTGTATCTTCATATACAAAAGTAATAAAATACCTATTATACAATATGTTCTGTGTGAAACTAATTCACGCAATTCTCTCTTTAACTATTTGCTATGTGAACTCAGGAAAAGAAACAAATGAAACAAATGAAATCTCAGAAGATCGCGAGAAGATTTGTGGCCACCACGAGATCTCCAAACAACGTGAGTTTCGTTCGAAGTATTTTTTTTCTACAGCGAACAGTTGAAGAGAAAATTGCTTCTTATGGGATTATATACCCTGTGTGTAATTAAACGATTAAAGACACCTCTCGAGGCGAAGGGAATCGGAAAAATTCGAAATTGACGATATCGAGATCAGCGAACTTGTTTGCCCAACGCCGTTATCTCTAAATTTCCGTCAATTAACCTCGCTGGCGAATTCGACGATTCACCCCGGCACGGAAGTGATTCGAAAATGGAACGGTGCACCGACGGAGGGTTGGGAGGGAAAGAGAGAGAGAGAGAGAGAGAGAACGAAAGAATCGTTATCAACGCGTCGTATCGGGACACGTTTCTGACCACGCGAGAGAGCACTCGAATTCGTTGTTTCTCCCGGCTGTGAAACACACCGGGTAAACCGGATCAATATTTTCGAGTCGATATTCACCGCGTAGAACAAATACTTTGACGCTCCATCGCGTAGAAACGAAGCAGAGCTCGCCGGCCGATGCACATCCGCTGTTTTAACCGATTCCACTTCCCCGTGGAAATCGCTCCACTTTTTCGCTCCCCTTCACTCGACTCTTTCTGTGTGTTTTCCACTTCTTTTTTCTTTCTTTCTTTCTTTCTTCCTTTCTTTCTTTTTGTTTTCGTTCCCTCACAAGTCACGACAACTTGCGAGCAAAAGGTGCAGAATAATCTGACGTACGTGATCAGCCCTGGCTTCCCCAACCTCATCGACTGGCCCATGAACTGCTCGGTGGTCGTGCAGAAGATCGATAGGCAGGTCAGCCAGCTCAGGATCGATTTCGTCCACTTCAACATAGTAAGCCACGCACAGCTTAGCCATTCTTTGCTCCACTAACCCGTGGAATACTACGCATTACGCCGATTACACCCACGCGACACACCATTTCCCATTGTGCACGTCAATTCTCTGTCCCTCTCTCTCTCTCTCTCTCTCTCTCTCTCTCTCTCTCTTTTTGTTACGTCTCACAGTAACACAGTTGGATATCGTTCGGCCTGTTCGAAAGCCGAAAAGCCGAACTATCGGTGCGCCAGGATTTCGCCGCGCGACGTCCACGGTAGAGTGGCCGTGTGTTACTGTCGACCCCTAATTGAGAACGCAAGCAAGAGTTCACTAACCCGAATACACCGTTTCCGGCCGGTGTGTTCCTCCGGTTGACATTTACGAGTGTCTCCGGGAGATATCTGGCCACGCTTGTAAAATTCAGCCGCGTGAGATTACCGCGTTTTATTAACCCCCTTGTCACTCATATCTACAACTTTTTGCCCCAAATTGCAACATTCTCACAGTTTCAAGTATGTTTAAATGTAACCCAGGCAAAACGAATGACAAGTTGATAAGATTGACTTCTTAATAGCATCTATCCAGTGAATTTTTCTTAAAATTTTTATCCAAAAGAAAAGGAAAGCAAACGAATTATTGTATACGGTCCGGCCACTCGTTATGGTCCGCGAAACAGTTGCCAGCGCAAGGTTGGTCAGTCGTCGAAGTTGAGAGAGAGTTAGAGATTGACGAAGAGAGAGAGAGAGAGAGAGAGAGAGAGAGAGAGAGAGAGAGAGAAAGAGAGGGATGAATTTTTTAAAGAGTCGCAAAGCCATCGTTTCTTTTATGCTTTGTTTGTTGGTCGAGATGTGGAATGTTTCACGCTGATGTAGATCGCAGCTATAGTACGTCTTTCGTGTGGCAATCTCGACGATGGCTGAGCGTGGACGAAATGAGACGACTTGCAGGTCCGTTGTGAGATGATGAGGTGACATTATCGTAGACGTCTGCAGAGAAACAGAAGTTAGGCGATAAATTTAATTTTCGAGAAATTTTTCAGAGATTAAACGAACTTTGAAAACGTCCGCGGGAAGAAAAATGTCATAGTCGCGAGTGAAATTAACCGTGTTAAGAAAATTCTTGGAACATTTGAAGTACCCCGAAAGTTTTGAGATGCCTGTAGTAGAAGTATGAAAATCACGGAATAAAATTGTTGAAAATTTCCAAGATGTTCGAAACATTTTAAAAGCGAAGAAATACTTCGAGTTAGTTACGTAGTTATATATATTTGCAAAAGTAGAAGTACCGTAATCGTGAATAATATGATTTATTTATTCGTCAAAAAATAATAATATTATCATAATTTATGTAATATTTAACATAACATTTATTTATTGTATTCGAGATACTTTTTACACGTTAGATTCAGGATAATCTAAGTTAACAGACTGTTAATTAAATTGCGAGGAAAGTTGTTCTCATTTCAATCGATTTTTACTTCGTGATTCAGGATTTCAGATGTACGGATGTTTTTGTCGAAACTTTTAAACAAAACGCACGACGCGGAAAATTAAAATTAAGATTGCAAAGAGTATAATTGTACGCGGTAGTAGTTAAAAGTTGGACTACGTTCCCCGAGGGTTAATGACACCCTCGTAGCTTCATCGTATACTGAAGCAGCGGCCCGCAAATTAAACTTACTGTACGTTCTTTTCAACGCAAAGTGTTCAACGAACTATTCAACCAGCGTAGAAACAAGAGTAATACACTTCCTCGTATGAATATTTCCGTCGTTGGCAAATTAATAGCGACCTGGTAGCGATGAAATTTTAATTGCCATATGGCTTTGCCATATGGCGGGTAGACTTATTTTCTTTTCAAAAGAGAGACTGAAAAAATGAAAGATAAATGCGCCGTTTATTATCGCTACGCTATAACTGATTAATGAAAGCGAATAGGAATCTCACGAATTTCAATATTTCGAAAATGTGCAAAACAAATTGAAAAGTTTCTTCAGGCTGTAAGAATAATAAAGAAAATGAAGTTGAGGAGAAAAGATGAAATGCGTAGTATTCCACTATTAGTTTACTACAATTAAGTTAACAATCAGTAACGCATAATTGTTACTGAAAGCTTGACACTTGTGGAAAAATATATAAAAATGAAATAGATTAGTTTCCAAGGTCGTAAAAGTCGTGAAACGATGAAAAAGAAAGACAAATGTGTAGTATTCTTCTAATATTTTACTAAATAAAAATTAACTATAAATGTTACGATAATTATTTATTACAACTAATTAACGAATGTGAATAATCATTGTTAATTTTATTAACCATAATGAATATAATGACAACAACTATTATTATCGATGGTAACGCCTGTAATAATAATTACTTGCTAATAATCAGTTAACGAATGGTGATAAGAGTTATTTACTACAATCGATTGACAAAATATTAATTGACATTTATATTCATATTTCTCATCTACAAATAATCATTGCAATACGAAATTATCAGACACCTGTGTAAGAATATATATGAGAAAGGAAACGAATCAAACAA
This sequence comes from Frieseomelitta varia, assembly GCF_011392965.1. Taxonomy (NCBI): domain Eukaryota; kingdom Metazoa; phylum Arthropoda; class Insecta; order Hymenoptera; family Apidae; genus Frieseomelitta; species Frieseomelitta varia. The sequence continues at coordinate 993,342 of NW_025110114.1, read as the reverse complement.
TTTCTTTCGCTTGAAAGGGTAAGAATACAAACAGAATGGAAGACGAAGTTAATCGATGAAACTTAATTAATAAATTTCGCGAGGTACCACTTAATTTGTTTCGAACATTAGCGAAGACGGTCACAATCTACTTGACTGGTTCACTGCATTCGAATGTCATGTGCGTGCGTGTGTGTGTGTGTGGGGTGTACGTGTATGTTCATTGGCTGATAAAAATCGGCCGCATTTACTGTACAGCTTGTTCATTCAAGAGCCTTATCGATCGTCGTAGGGTCAACCCAACTCGAGGACTGGCGTATGTGACGAAGATATCATGGAAATCAGAAATGGCAGGAGCGTGTTTCAAATGTGCGGCTGGAACAGCGGCCAACATCGTGAGTAACAGTTTCCTTTATGCTTTTCGAGTTGAAGCTTCTCATTTCGTACTGCAATTTCGCGTCCCTTTCTTCTTCCTTCTTTCTTTCTGGGCGAAGACATTATAGAAAGAAATATTCCTATTTGATTTTCCGGTTCAGAGGTCGTCGTTATTTTACGCGAGAAGGATTTTTAATATGTTGTTCTTTAGACGTGTTGTGCGACATACGGGGCATTTCACGCAACTGGGCGGCGCAATAAGTTTTATACACCCGATGATAGAAAAAAAATTTCAGTGGTCGAAGCTAAACGTTCAAATATTTCTCTTTCATCTTTGCGTATTTGTACGGTGGGTTGAATGGAACGATCGAATGGAAAACCTTGGCTAATACCCTGCAGTATTCCGGTTTATCAACAGAGTTGGGAAAATTCTTATTCAAATGATAAATAATAATTGAGAGCATCGTTTTATAATTATAAATAGAAAATAAATGAATAAATTGTTTCTAGATTAATAAATTTTTCGGACATTTGAATAATATCAGAGATCATTTTTCGTCTCTGGAAATTGTACGTTCTTGAATAAAAATTCTTTATAAAAATGTGTGTAGCAAAAGAAAATTCAACCGCTTTAGAAAACCTCGAACACAATTCTCGGATAAATGTTACGCGGAAATTAAGAATCATTAACATTTGCTTGAAATTCGTAATTTATGCTACCGGTACTCTAAAGATGGTCGTTAAAAATTGCGCAGCATTAAGACTATATTGCAGTTTAGTTATTTTGTACAAAAAGAACACAGAAATATTCTTCAAGATCTGTGTAATAATGTCCTTATTACAAATTGTTCTCAGGATAAACTAAATCCTTAATTATTTTTTTTAAAGTACATTAATATTGAAAATAGCTACAGATGGACAATTGGTCTCTATTATCGTAATGTCTCTGTTTTTGCTTTCGAACGAAATTATTATTATCGACATTGAATAATCGAAGCGCATACAGCGAGAAAAGCGAGAAGTGATTGACTTTGTATATATATATTTTTTTAATATAAAAGTCTCCGTTTCTGCATAAAATGAGAAATAATATTTCAATAAACGGTAATTAAAACTGCGCTTGCAATTTAATTCTGTTCGAATAACAAATAATTATCGATCATTAAAGCAATACTACTTTACTTTCGCCATTACCACTGCGCAAACGATAAATGATAAACAATAATTAACATGTAACAATCGAAACTACGCTTCTAACAATTGGCTTTGTTATTTCAATTAATTTTATTTCACTGAACTCGCCATTTTAATTCAATCACGATAACAGGCGATTGCTCCTGCGTTCTATTTAAACTCTTCACTGGCAAATTGCTTCAGTATTTAAATAGTTAGTCAACTAATATCCAGCCACTTCGGGGTTAATAAGCGAAGTTCGCTTGATAAACAAGGTATTCGCCAGCTTGCGATTAAAATCTCGTCGATATATCGCATTCCAAGCGACGGGGAACAATCAATCTCGTCTGCAAAACTGTAGCTTCCCCCGTGTGTACGAAAAAAATGGGGAGGGTATCGTGCGCTGCGCGACCAAGTCCCTCAGAGTGAAACCGATCGTTCCATTTCTCAGAGATCAATCACGATCTTGTCCCTGCAATCGAGATAACGCCGCTGGTAGACTCATCCCACTTCTTTCTTTTCGCCAGTGTACATAGACATGGACGACGACGAACAGTCCTTGACGCTGGATCTCCGATTACTCGGCAGCCTCCAGCCAAGAATGTGGGAGATGAGGATCGTCCAGCTCGGTTTCGACCAACGTGCGCCCACTGGCTGCCTGCAGTACTTCCAAGGCTCTAACGGCACATTGAAATCGTTGAACTTCCTGTCGAACGGGCGATTTCTCGCCAACCAGGACTACTTGCTGTGTGTCCGTCAGGAGAGAGGGATGTGCGGGATCTCTTACGCCCCCTGTTCGCCCGATTCCTTCCGGATCGGTCTGCGCAGAACGCAGCTGGCGAATAGCACGACGCCGAACGCGAATTCGAATTCGAATTCGAATTCGAATTCGACTGTCCGTAACACGGACGACGCGGGATCTCTGAACGGGACGAACGTCGAGATCGAGGGATCCGGATCGAACCCGATGGACGAAGGTGGCACCTCGATGAACACGAGCAGCCCTACGGAGCAGGAAGTCGTCGGCCCGTCGAACGGAGCGGTTTATGGACAGGAACGATGTCGAGACAGGGTGCTCATCCCCTGTGACTTCGAGGAGTTTATCACGGTAATGTTTTTTAGCTTGTTTTGCGAAGGCTGGCTGTTGAGAAGACGAGTAGGAATGGGATCGAATTCAACGTGTGCTTATGAATCTGAGCGAAGTTTCGTTTCGTTGGTCTCGAGCACAGAGAAAATATATAATATATGATATAATTATGATATATGAATATGTAATAATATATGACACATAATATGTCTACGGTATGTGGATGTGTCGTATTATATGACATATAATAAATAATATAATATATAATAAAATATACAAATATATATATTAATATATAATAAATATATAATGTAATATAATATAATATAATATATAATAAATATATATTTATAATATATATAATATATATTTATACTATAAATATAATAATATGACATATAATAAATAATATAATATATAATAATATATATAAATATAAATATATAACATATAATATATTATATATAATAAAATATATATTTATATTATAAATATAATAATATGACATATAATAAATAATATAATATATAATAATGTATATAAATATAAATATATAACATATAACATATTATATATAATAAAATATATAATATATGATATAATTATGATAATTATGAATATGTAGTAATATATGACATACAATATGACTACGGTATATGGATATGCCGTATTATATGACATATAATATAATTATAATAGATAAATATACTATAATTAAATACATTATAATATAATAGTATGTAATATATAATATATAATTGCGGGTGTTCAAATCGAGATATTCGCCACTACTATTTGAAGTGTCACGGATTATTAAGCGTAGAAATTACATAATTTATTGAATCTTTAACCTCTTGGCCCAAAATTGCAATATTTTCTCAGTTTTAAGTATACCAAAGTATAACCCAGGCGAAACAAATAATAAATTTATTACTTCTTAAGTAATTTCTATCCAATGATATACCGACGAATTCAAAAAGAGGACGAATTATCGTATTCTGTTTGGTCACTCGTTATGGTCGGTGATCCAGTTATTAGCGCAAGAGGTTAAATATAAATTATTGAATTTTTTAAAGGAGACAATATATTCATTCACTTATTTTAGGGAATGAATCCCTTTGCCATACAATAATAAAATATATAATATATAAAGAAAAACGTAAATTAAAATTAGATTAGGGTTGAAAAGAGATCGAAGAGAAATTAATTTTAATAATCTTACCTAGTAGTAATGTAAATATTCCTTGATCATAAACGTCTTCAACGAACCATTAAGATCCAAGGAGTCTACGTACGTCTGAATCAAGTTGCGAAGCACTCGATCCCATCTCTAATGCCGTGGATTCGGCTTTCGGTTAGGTTAGACTAGCAGATCGATGTTATTAATCGTCGTGCTGACAACTCACGGGTCGGTGGGGTTTGTTTCTTCGGTTTGCCAGATCGTAAACCGTGCGTTGGCTTTCCAGTGAGATTGGACACGTGAATTACACCACCGAGCTTTGTAGGTTAATAATTATGGTAATGGTGGTTTGAAACGGCACTTGTTAAAGTTGTATCGCCGGCCCCTGCGAATTGTCGTTTGCTTTTATGGGCGATCTGTTATCGCTGTTTGAAAGTGAATCGAATTGGTACATGAATAATTCATGCGAAAGGTATTAAATTGATCGGAAGTCCCGTGGTTTTTATTCTTTGGAAGGGAAGACGTCGGCTGATTCAATTGAAATTTCTGTTAATTACTTTTCATGCATTGATGTTTTTTTTTTTTTTTTTTTTTTTTTTTTATTAAAATATACTCATTTTTGGCACTTGAACGATATTTGAATATTTACAATAGAATAATTTTTCGTTATATATAGATATTTTTAATTAATGTTGCGAATTAAGTAAAAATATTTAGAATTAGAATCATTTCAATGTACGGTGGATAGTTTTCGCTTTCTTTGTCCTCCTCTATTTCATGCTTGTAACTTTATAATAATTTCTATATTACTAGTCTTTTCTTTTTTTAAATTAGACATTCATTGATATGTCTGCGACATTTCTGTGTGATTAAAATTGCACTAAACACTGTATAATTTGCTAGAAACTTTCTAAACGAAGATTAGTAAAATTTCATTCAGATGTATTATAATTTATATTATAATGCATATTATGCATATTTATGCCGTAGTACAAGACCAAACACTTGATAAAATTCATATAAGAATTATTCTTTATATTACGTTGTTACATTATATTACATTACATTATTCTTCTTAATATTCTTTCATTATATTCTCATTTCAGTCTTCTTAATGTTAAATTATTCTTTATATTTGTATAACAATTATTCTATATCACATACATATACTACATATTCAAATGTACATTGTAGCTTTAGTATAAAGTGACATATCTTGTTTCTTGAAGCCATTCTGTATATTACGCTATATTTACTATGTAGATAGCTATAAACTTCACAATTGAAGATACAATGTATTCTACGTTCAATTGATTTTAGATGGTAATTTTCTGGATATAATACGTCCGTTGCTCGAGTGAACTTTTTTCAAGTAATTAGAATGAAACTGTTGGATGATTAAAAAGTTTGTAGCATGTCGTAAACCTCGGGCGTGTAACTTGCCTGTTATGAGAGCTATGTACGTACATCGAACAGCGAATTTTTCTAACGGATCTCTTGTTCTGTTGTTTCTTTTTGTAGTTGTAAATTGTTCTTATGCAACAACGAACGCTGCAAAATGTTGCTTGAAGAAAATTCAGTTTAATCGAGCCGAACGCCGTCGCATTTTCCTTGAAGTATAATCGAAAACAACTTAAAATAATATAGAAATGAAGAAACAATATAGAAAGAGCAACAAGTTATTCATCGTCGAGATTCAAATAAATCATTTCCCATTTATTCGAGTAACTTCTTATTCGAGTTTTCTTATTCGATTATTCATGTAAAATGACAAATAACGTCGTATAAGATTGTCTGAAATTTTTGCGACGATTGGAAAGTATTTGAAAAATTCATTCAGATTCAAGTGATTAAATTAAGTAATCATTTTCATGTTCACGCACGGTTATTTTAAATAACATTTCTGGTTAAATAATGTATTATTCAGCTCACGATTTCTGAAACGTATTATTTTAAATAATGTTCAAAGTATGAATCAGTTACCTAGTTGAGTCTCAGTGGAAAAGTTTTTGATGAAATACGATTTAAAACGGGCTTACGATGTTTTTTCTACTGTGGCAATTATAACTTGCAATTATAGCTGGCAATTATCTATTTTACGGCCACTTTAATTATTCCAATTACTTTAATTATTCGCAGTGGAATTTAAATTGTGAAGGGAAATCTGCACGATGAAAGTAAGAAAAATAGGAAACACCGTCTCCCTTTACTTAATTTCGTTCATTTTTCACAAGCACCGAACAAAGCCCCGACCAAAGCCGGACTATGCATAATGCGAGCTTGTGCAAGCTCCGTGATGCGAAAAATTACGATGCAGGTGTCTAAAAATGCGTGTAAAAAATGGAAAACGTTGTTTATCCTCGTGAACATCACTCGCGCGTGCTTATGTTACAAATGCGTTTAAAAAAAGGTGATTCATGAAAGAATTATGATCTTAAGTGATTAAAAGTTGTCGACTTGTACAGACCGAGATAGTACGATGCTGCTATCATATCGGTACTTTTTGTAGTAGCTTTTTAACTCTTACAATTAAAGAAACAGGCATGTGGAAATATCAGTATACTACCATAAATATTGATACACTTACCTGAAAGTGCTCATGAGAATACTCGAACTTTTCATGAATGTATCCTGTTGTAAAGGAAATATTTTGAAATTTCATTAAGAATATAGCATGACTTTATCGTCATGATTAAACTGAAGATGTTTGAAAGAAATCTAAAGCTATACAGTGTATAATTTAATATCTAGTATTTTGCAGAAACTAAAACAGTGATCTCCATTATATTAATATGTCTTAATATTCATCTTCTTGCTATCATCTTGTTGTTCTTCATGTTATATCATGTTATCATATGGTATATACTATACTTCAGGTTATTGCTCATACCAACTTTTTATTAAATATAAATAAAAGTTTGAAGTACGTTAAGGTTTCAGAAAAAACAATGACTTCTTTAGTAAATGAGTATTTTATCTATGATATTCAATAATTTTTTAAAACATTGAAAATATAATAATATATTTAGAATTTTATAATTATAATATATTCTTATTTCTCTGAAGACCATGAAAAAAATTTTTGCACGAGCAATAAATATCTAGTGGTTTCTACATACTATAATAAATTATTAGATTATCAGTATCATTATTAGTCAGTTTATGTTTGATTCATCTGTACAGGGTGAATAAATATTTCCGGTATAATATATTTAACCAACGATTTATTTGTTATTATTCAATCATATCAGTTTCGAAACTTTCTTATCCAGATACTCTACCTTTGAACTTTGGATTTCTCTGTTGCAGCCTGGCAACAACGAGGCCGGAATTTGCAACCTTGAACACTGCGGCAGCTCTCTGTGCGATCGAAACGAGCTGGACGAAGAAGGCAACTGCCGCGTGGAAACTTGGGCAACGCCCTTTCGTGTTAGGATAGCTTTTGGCCCTGGACAGGACACGGGGACCACGCTCGAGGACAATATTGGCATGTGTCTCGTTTACGAACAACTACCATGCATCGCCTGAACAGCCTTCGAGTGAAACGAGTTGTGTAAGGTGTGAAGCAAAATCCCAGAGTTCACGTGTTATCCAAAGATCGATCGCCTTGAAGGTTTGATACGACGACTCGATGTTTTACTATAGTAATATAACGCAATAGTAAGTATAAATTTCATATGTTTCAACCTCTTGTCTTTTCACAATTAGAGTGACGTTGTTTTCCATTAAAGATGACCTTTGTCGCATCGCGACACACTTTTTGTTGTTCAAACCTTCAGCCAATGAATTTAGTTCAATTGTAATATTATTGCAATGATTACATTTTTTTCATCAACTGAGGATTTTGACGATAAAAGGATAGTAGCATAATTTATTTTCAATGAGAAGCGACTTTCAACCCTCCGTGTATAAGTTGAAAATTAATTATTTTAAAGAATGGAAATATAAATGCGCGAAACGGCACAAAAAAATATTTTACGTTAGTTTTTTTACAATGAATTGGTACTGTTATTTCTTTCCACTCGCTAATTGTTTGAGATTTAGAGATCTAGTGGCAATCAAACTCTTGCTCGGAATTCATTAGATATTGGATATTTTTTTATTTTCAATATTCACTATTTATCATAGATTTCTGACATTTGTAAGAAAAAAATTAGTGCTTAGCTGAGAGAGTTCAAAAGAATACCGCAAGACAAGAGGTTAATGTACCCGCGATAACCGTGCTGAATTTTCTACAGAAGTCGAATTAAAAAATTTTTAATGAGAGAAATACATTTCTTCCTCATAATTCGACCATGTGCGCGTGTGTATTTATACGCGTTGTGAATGAAGAAACTAAATCTAAGAGGATCAAGAGATTCGTGCACCGACTAATTATACACCCAAATACCTAGCAGCTATCCGCTGAAATAACCAATTAAAATTCTGCGATTTCATCTTGCATCCTTCATCCAGTGTCATTCTGGTCTCCTCGCCCCCTTTTTTTTTTTTTTTTTTTTTTTTTTGAGGAATTCCAGAGGAAAAGTAGCTGTTTCAACTTCCTGCAACACTGTGCAATATTCATGTCCATCCGTTCATATTTTTGAAAATTTCATTTCCATTATATTGCTCTTCACTTGTCGTGCTACAATATTATTTTTCTAAGGACGCATAAACGAAAGATGTGGCATTAAATAAATTTAGAAAATAAAATTTTGATTATAACATTACCTTTATACACGTTCATATATAAATGGAAAATGTAATATTAAATAAATAGTGTTAGTCACATAGAAGTTTACATAGATTTATCTGTCGAGTTTCAAATATTCAATTCATCAGGGATCGACCAATATCTGATAAATACTTTAACATTTAAATTTTGTTAAAAGTTTTCTGATACTTTTGTATGTAAACTTTTAAAATTTTTTTCATTAAGTTTAAAATATTAACAGTATTTTTGCTGGACACAGTAATTCTCGCAATCAATGAAAAATTGTCGACACTTTAAACTATAATTTATCTAGATTCATTTTAAAGCATAAATTCTGCACTGTTTTTTAAAAAATACCGAGCTGGTTTATTTCAAAAATACGAAGATTCTCTCGAAAATTTAGCACATTCAGACATCTTTATGAAAATATGAACGATCATGGTGTCTCGAAGATTGAGGTCTCCCCTTTACAGCTATCTCTCAGAACTTTCCACCAAGTTACAAGAGTTTGAAGCGTCGAAGCAATTTTTCACCGAATGTACAAATACTCTCTACACCCGCTGTATATAAACTTCTTCGACTGGCTGTAGTAAAAAAAAAAAAGTCCAACAGGCTAGAGGCAATAAAAAATAAAAGCACGGGGACAAACGTAAAGACAGATTCGTAATAATCGGGAGGCAAGATTTCAAAGAGTTAAATAGTCTTTATTTACAAACGAACTAGCTTAAATCGCAAACGCAGCGCACAACTCTCGATACAATAATAGATATATAATCCGCTTTTTTTTATTTTCTTCATTTTATTACATCTGCACCTCTGCTTCTCTCTTTCTCTCTCACTCTCATCCACTCTCTCTCTTTCTCTCACACACACGTACACACACATACACACACACACTCTCTCTCTCTCTTTCTCTCTCTCTTGATCACGCGTCACGTTCATCGGCCACGTCATACCACAGTCCAAGTAGGAAACGCATGTTCAATCTCGCCCTCCTTCGAGTTCTCGTTTCCGCGCGTTTCTCCCCCTTAAGTGGCTCTATTATTTCATCGATCCGTCGGTGTTGGTTTCTACTTGCAAACGCAGCGAGAGAAACGCGTTTAGTAGGATAGGGGGCAGAGGTTCACCGGGGGGGGATGGCTGGAAAGTGGCCGACGAAAATCACGGGTGATCGCAGCGATAACGATAATGATGTTACAAGAATAAATTACAATGCTGTCGAGTACAATAATGAAGGTGACGTCACGCCTCTCGAATTTTCGAAAAAGAAAACGGACGCTCGACGATCCACGACTAGAACGCGAGCTCCTCCTCATCGTCGTCGTCGTCGTCTGTCGCGTTTCCACGATTTCTTCGTTTCAGTTTACTTTTCTTTCTTTCTTTCGTTTAAATGCATAACCGTAACGATGAGTAATAATAATAATAATAATAATAATAATAATAATAATAATAATAATAATAATAATCATAATAACGAGAGCAATTAGCAATACAATCGCGTTCGAACGACGACCGCGCGACCTCTCCGTCATTACCGGAAGCTGGCGCGCGTCGACGTCGTCCGGCGTCGTGTAAGAAAATGTATCGTATCGCTATCTACAAAGTCAAAAGGACCGATAAAACGTGTAAAGGGGCGGTGGTTTAACGAACGTGTGTACATGTGGGATCTGTGCGTGTGTGAGAGTTGAAGACGCGTGTAGAGCGTGTCGTTACGATTCAGATATGTGTGGTGTGTGCGCGCGCGCGCGCGCGCGCGTGTGCGTGTGTGTGTCATGTGTGTCCGTGTGTGGTTAGGCTTTGTACAGAGTCCTTTTATACGGCACATTGTCGCTCCCCTGATACCGTGCTGCGTTAACTCGTGCTGTAGCAAGTTTTTCTCGTACATTTCCTCCCTTTCTTCCCCTTCCTTCCTTTTCTCTCTCTCTCTTTCTCTCTCTCTCTCTCTCTCTCTTTCTCTGCTTCCGTCGGGAGTCTGATTCGATCCTTCGAGCGTTCCTCGTCGCTCTCCTGCGTCGTTTTTTTTTTTTTTTTTTTTTAAAGCGTCGTGATATGTATACTATTTAGAAAAATCGGCGAACGGTTTCTTGTTTCTACGACGTGCTGTCTTTGTCCTCGTTTCGTTCTAGCTGAACGCGCTGCAGTAGCATTTTAACATTGTTTCCTGTTCCCTGGATTATCCTTACCGACATCGATGCGAATCGTTCAGTTACTTTGGACGATCATCTCCGATCAGCGCTCTGATAATTTGATACTTGAGCGGGCCATCGAGATCACTGCAACTCTATTTAATTTGAACCCTTTATATCCTTAAAATTATTTACACACGCTTAGCGTGACACAGATTCCTCATGGTACTCAGAAAGACACGTAACACGAATATTTCAGTCAAACTGATCAACTCCACTTTTCAGTAGTTTCTCAACACTAGAGCTACCGATGACTAAGGCAAGTTTGCAGCAGAGAAATTGTAAAACAGTGTAAGGGAAGAATTTACAACGAAGGATAGAGGCTTTTATTTATGTGTTTTACTAAAAATCATTCAAGTTTCTAAAAATAATACACTGTTGTAAATGTATGAAATTTCTGCGGGAAATTATATAAATTGATCATGCTGATCACTTTGATAGTTCTAGTGTTGATTTTATTATGTGAGTAGAAGGAGAAACAACAAATTCAACTTTCATAAGTTCATTAATTCGGAGAAAATAACATAAACAATGTCATCTCTGTTCTCTCTGGAGTTGATCAATATGGTTTTTAAATCAATCATTAGTGAATGTGCTGGAAAATGTTTCATTTTAACTTAGTATCTTAAATATAATACATTAGAGCCTCTTTTATATGAATCTCTATTTTTCGAATATCTTGATATTTCGCATGTTTAATAAATATATAGGAGAATGATCTTTTGTAAGATGTTAGAATTGTAGAGGCAAGAGAAGAGAATTACAATCAAAAGGACACAGTACAGAAAATAAACATGACAACTGAAATGAAATAAAAGAATGTTAGTAACTTGAACATCATCTGCCGCTGACAGACATTTATATTCTGGAATATTAGGAATTCGCATAGAGAAAGTTCTACCATATATTAAATTATTTGAACTTATTGAATTATTCAATTATTTAAACTATTTTCCCTGTTCCCTATGTCATCAATGATACACAGATTTAGTTAGAACAAACGTGAAATATTTGGAATTTTAAATGAAATAGAATTTGGAATTTAAAGATCAAATAAGAATGAATAGTATCTCAGGTTTAAAATTCAACGAAACTTAACTTCGAGCAGGGGAGGGTCAGACTCGTTTTAATTTTCATCAGCATAACCCAAACTTTTCTCATTACGTTTCTAATTAATCCTAATTCGACGAATAAATTAAAATTACGAAAAATTTATCGAATATCGAAGGTCCATCCGAGAGTTAATTTCACCTCGTTCAACGTAGATGCCATTTCCATTTTTCCGATTGTCCTTTTGAGATGCGAAATTAATAGCCGATGATAATTAAATAGCCTCAGCATTGAACTCAATCCTTTACAATCCTATACCGATTTGCAACCGGTTTGTTTAATGTTACAATATTAATCTGTTTAATACCGTGTGCATTTGATCCTGCGTTCAGTTCACTGAATAGCTGCTCGCATTGCGGCGTATTTGTTCGACAAATATTCACTCGCCGGTATTTTTGTTCAACAAACGTTCGTCTCGTGCTCGTCTCTGTTTAAAATCCTTGGCTCTGTGTCGCATACATGTCGAAACAGACTTGTTTCGAATTTGATGAATACCTATGTGTACACGTTCAGTCGTCATCACGTGTTCGACACTTATGTATATGCGTTATGATACTTTTTTTACGTCATTTTACACCTCCGTTCGTTTGATTCGACAAACTTGCTATCTCATTCGGGAAATACACGTGTCCGATATTTTTCTCGTTTATCTTTATACGCTCTGCCGTTTCACAGATTCATCTCTCTTTACTGTCATAAAGCTGCGGACAAAAGAACGGGGAGAAAAATTTAGTCTTTCAGGGACATTTTCAGACACTCGCGGAGAGAGGTCTGAGACATTCATGTTTTACGTTTAACACTATGAAAATAGTGCGCGATCTTTCCTTACCGCGCGACGACGTATTTTACGTACATTACCCCAGAGTAACCTAAATATATTCATGCACGAAATCTTCATTTCGGAGTTTTATCGTTTGCCTTGGATATTTTTTTTTTTTTTTTTTTTCTTTCAGAAATATCTGAATAAACAGATGAAACTACGTTGAACGTCGAGTGTGATTTTTAAATTCACGACGTGGCGTGCGCGATAAGCTTTCGGTTACGTCGTTATTTGTGTACAAAATCGTGAGGGATCATGCATCGAGGAGATAAAAATCTTTAAACATTCATTTTTTGGTCACGTGACACGATTGATCCGATATTTGAATTATCTACGTTGTTTGATATTTACACTGTTTTTGAGCCATCATGCATTTAGAAAAGTTTATGCAATCTATAAAATCTGGCACGTACAAAGAACAAATGAGACTGATCTTGTGGGGAATTGAGAGTGGTGGGAAGAAATTAAATAAATATTGAAAATATTTTTGTCTGACAAATCTGAGATTGCTTCATTGCTTCCAGTACGAATGGACACATCTTCAACCCTTTGCGATCGTACTTGGTCTTTGTCGAAATTTAATTTCTATTGCTTGAACATCAACAATATCTTATACATTATCTTTGAAAATATTCAGGAGATGCCCTGGTTTTCGAGAGGATATGTATTACAAAGATAGCTCGACGTCTTCTGGTCTCAATTTCTTGGTCGAAACATCGTGTATTTCGCAATTAGTCTAATCTATATATTTAATTTTTTTTTGTTAAGCCTTTCTGTTTTATCCAAGGATGATCTTCCTGGCTTTGAAAATTTATTCCGACATACTGTCAAAGTATGATTGGAATGACTTTTTCGAGCAAACATATGAGCACGAAAGGTTAATAGAAAAGATAATTGCAGGCACGTAGGCCCTCGTGTCATAGAATGGAAAAATATACGTGAAAATGCAACAATGTCAGCTCTTAAATTAATTATTTTCTTTTTAAAACACTGCAAAAGCTACAACTGCTCCCTTGAAACATTTCGATCGCGTATCAACGCTTTCAACAGTTTTAAATTTTCATCTCTCACCAACATCGTGAGAATGTGTGCGTTCAGCGTTTAACGATAAGTAAATTTGAACGATTCGCGTAACGTGTTACAGAGATAAATTTTCTCTGCTTGAAAAAGAAAACTGCTTTTTCGCGTCGTACGTTGCGGATGCTTTATTAACAAGAGGTTCTTATCGCAATGGAAAATAATATACGGCTGTTCTCGAAACTGGAACAGATTAAAGAGCGTGCATTCGGCTTTATTGTCGCCGCATATCTTGATACAAAACAATAAATCAACCGGTTCGTTGGTAAGCGCATTTTAATGGCTCGTCCGTTATCATTAAACGTTACATAATTAAGCCGATGCACTTTTTAATATAAATCTCAAATAACCAATTTATATCCAGTTTCGCGAGAAATTGAAAGATAATATCATTGGGCGTTTGATAGGAATACTTGCAACGCAGAGGAGAATGAAAATTCAATGCGAAAGACTGAATCCTCGTGTACTCCACAAAAAAAAAAAAAAAAAAGAAAAAACCGAAATGAAATGCAAACATTCGCATTTTTCACCTTACATTTTCTCTTCCTTCAAATTAAAGCACTGGATATTTCGAATGATCGTAACGAATGCTTATTTTCTTTATTTGCATTGAAAATTATATAATAACGCGACAGTACGTTGTGACATAGACGAAGCAATATAATAAATGTTTCATATTTATTTAAAAAAAATATTATAAAATTATAGAAATATAACAAGTAAAGTAAGACGTATGACACGTTTGTTATATTTTCATAATTTTGTAATTTTCTCTTCTTCTTCCAAAACTTTAAACTTAAAATTTGAAAAGCTTCTTTCTTTTACTCATACTTGAAATAATATAGTAATAATATAATAACAAAGACAAAGTGCTAGTTATATTTCCTTTTAAATTCAAGCTTTGTCTATTTTAAACGATCGCCCATTTCCTTTATTTAAAATGATAAAAATTTTAAGTTTAAAATAATGCAATATAACGTAACACTAATATAATTTCACAATTTTCTTTTCTTTTCCTTTTTCAAATTGAAGTTCTGCATACTTCAAATGACCACATACTTGTTTAAAACAACACAGTAATAATATAAAAATAAATATAAAATATTTATTACATTTCTATTTTTCTGTTCGTTACGTTTCTTCAGTATATCCTTCGATTAATATCATTGAAAATGACGATGATTCTCGACGTTCTTCTAATTATCTTTCTTTACTTATATATTCTTTATTAAATACATAATTTTACTGCAAAATATTAACAAGAAAAACAATTTTCCTTCAACTTGAGATTCATAAACTCCTATATAAAATGCAGCGAATGACAAAGTTCACGTTAAATCCTTCCATTGGATCATCGTCCGAATTAAAATATAAAAATTCAACTTTGTTTCTTCCATTCATCTGCAATTCTCTTTCCCAACTTTTCAATTTCTTCCTTCCTTTCTTTCTTTCTTTTCTTTTTTTTTTTTCCAAACAATTTTGCTTCGAGAATTAGCAACGGCCGCTACCGCAGAGAACAACGCCCAATTTAGTTTTAATTCACAAAATCCTTCTCGTCAACGTGTGATTCGCCATTATTATCATTCAACGCGGAGCATGTTATTCACGCACTTCTTCCATTCACTCCTCCACCAGTCCTCTTCCCTTCTTTCTCTCTTTCCTTCTTTTTTCTCCTTATTTTCTTTCACGTTCCTCCGCTTCAGCTCGCACGTGGCGGACTTTTAAAGCCCTTTTCCTATGAATAATAACTGGACACCGGTCGACTCGTAGATTGAAAACGGAAAGAAGAAAGAGCAAGGGAGGGAGTTGCATTTCCTTTCAACGGGCCTTGAATAAACGCGTACCAGGTTAAATTCTCGAACGCGGATGAAACTGCGAATCTCTTCACGGTTGACGACGATAGGAGATCTTTCTGCAGCGAACAAACACTCGCGAATGTTGTTAGATTGGCCACTCGACGAGCCAACGTCATTCATTAAATTTTACTCTACTGTACGAAATTTATTAAATTTTATCTTGATTAACAACTGCATTTAAATAGAAGAAATTTCCCGCGAACCACGTAATATAAGAATATTAAAATCACGTTTTTGAGATGTAAATCTGTAATCAACGTGGAAATTCTGTGAAACGCGAATTTTATCTTTTCGTACTCTTTTGTTTTTGATTCGATTGGTACGTGTGACATGCCGTTTTATATGAAACTTGGATTTATTTTTCATATTCCTTTTTAATATTTCGTGTCTAATATTAAATTGAATGAAAGTTGTGGAATTTGAAACATTTATAATATTTCTTCGTTGATAAGTTTCCTTAAAGCAATTTATGAATTGGAAAATTATTATTGTTTTTAAATTTGAGTTCATGTCGGAAATAGGGAATAGAATTTCAAAGGAGACCGAGCTGAGAAGAATGTAGAAAGAAAAGTTTTGATAAGTGAAGCTTGCTCATTAATTCGAAGAATTAACTACACAAAATGAAGATATTTTTTTACATTTCCTTTCGAAATCTCTGAAATTCTTAATCACGCAAAATTATAATTTTTATCTCGTAACTTGACTAACTAAAGCAAATGATAAAATCAGCAGTAAGTTTTCTCACTGTTTCGATTATCACTGTGCGACACGATAAAAGGAGAACATGAAAAACCTATAAAAGCAAAACAAAGAAGGTGTGATGTGGTAGGAAAGAAGTGCATTTAATAAAAGGAATGAAAATGTTTACAGAATTAATAATTGCTATTGATATCGATGAAGAAATTTTTTATATATATATAAATATATATATATAAACAAATTTCGTGTTCGTTTGATGTGTTATAAATCTTCTCTCATTCCTCGTACTCCAATTTCTCTGATACGTGTTTTATATTTCAGTAGTCGATAGTTGACACTATGTACACCTACAAATTTTACAAATTTGAACGATCTTTCGCAAAATGTGTCGCGTTCTTTATTACAAACTCCTTCTCATTGTGTTTTCTTTTCTCATTAAGTTCACGAGTTTCGTTATTTTACTTAGTAAATTTTTCATTTTCCACGAAATACAGCACAAGCGAAAGATTCATGGCCATTGCAGCATCGCAAACTTTCTCCCGCCAACTTCCCCCGGAACGAATTTGATATTCTTCAAACTGTTCTTCAAACAGCCCATCTTCAATCTCCCTTCGATCCCAACGAAAACTCCCGTTTTCTTTAATCCGACCGAAACTTCCATTCTCCGCTTCTCTCTACTTCCCCAAGCTTCCGTGGCTCCATTCTTCCAGAACGAGAAACGATCAGAACTTCCATATTTCCCCCCAGTTCTCTCTTTAATCCCAGTCTCCGAGTCTCGTAATTTCCATTTCTCTTCAGCTCGAACTTGGCCGCCTCCCGCCGTAGCGATTTTCGTCGGAAGGCCCACAGCTCCTCTTGTTACCGGATCGAGGAATCTGTCAATTACACCCGTGGCTCGATTGCAACCGATTGAAATCCTGTCACGTCGCCGAACGTCTTCCCACCGATCCCGGATCAGATTTATTCGCGCGAGGAAAACGTTCCAAACGTCTCTCGCGTCCCTCGAGGGAGCGTAACGTGCAAGATGGGGGATGTGACGCTTATGTATCACAGGATTGACAGAGAGATTGCGTGTCTCGCGAGAGATCCATTCTCTCTCTTTGTATGTGTGTGTTTACCGCGAGTCGAGTAACCAACGCGTAATCCACGCACGTAGAACTCGTAAAGTAGGATTCGATAGATTTCAGGTAAGATCGATCGATCGATCGTCGTCTGATTCGTGTCACGTTCCAGTGGTTTCAGCACGCAGTTCCCTTTTTCTCTTCCTCGTAAGTTTTCTCTTGTTTCAGTTGTTCGCCGTTTCTTGCGAGAAGTTATACAGCGACGGGCAATAGATTTAATTTTCGAATTTCAGTACGAAGTATAGATGATTATCAGTAGATAGTGATCCATAATTTTTGAAATGCTTAATTTTACTTTCATACAACTTTCTTGCAATTCTTTCCTGCGTCATTTAAATTTTCTTCTGCAAACCACTGTGTATGTACATGTTCTATACTTAGTGTGGAATTATTGTTGTTCTATGTTGGTGACATAATTGTTCGAATTAAAAACGAAATTGGAGACGGTGCGTTTGAATTCGACTTTTTTTGTGTTTTATTTTTCAATTCAATGAGAGCAATATTTTACGATGAATAATTAATTCTCGCAGGCCTTGTTGTTGTTTGTTATATTTTGCAACAATCGACTCGCGAGTAAAAGGAACGCGTAGGAAAATATAACTTGTCTAGAAATCACCTCGAAACTTGAAACCTCCCCGTTTCACGTGCATTGAACTAATGAAGAAACTTCTATTCGAGTGACTTACGGTTCAACAAATTCGAATCGAGCTTTCACTTGCAGGTTTAAGAACACTTCAAATTCACTGCTAAGTTATCGATATCCAATTAAACCAATTCACGTAAAGTATCTGTCGAGAAGCTGACGTTTAACAGGGATAACTTGTTTGCGAAAACGTCTGTAAAAAATGCAATCGTTTTATCAGTAACTTTGCATAAACAAACTTTTATTTTTAAACAACTGTCGAACTAAAATTTTTATTTTATTGTTCGTTCTTTTAATTTATCTTTGATGACGTTGCTTAAACAATAATGCATTTGAAAAGTAAATTATTTGAATTGATTTCACATTTTACATAGATGAATCTAGTTTCATTTCCATATAAAGAAATATTATTTCTTATTTTGCGTTATTATTACCATTGGAAATGTTCTTCGTTGGAATGAGACATTCCAATTTATGTTCGTTCTTATTCCGAAATGAATTTATTCTTCTTATTTCAAGCAATAAATTGTCACTTTCATTTCTCATCTTCGTTAAATAATTTCTGCTAATACGTTATTATATAATTCAAACGTAAGTTTACTCTTTTATTGGAGAAAGTAAAATGCAAACAACTTCACCTTTGAGTAATTCTCTGCGCTATATTTTATATTATCAGTTCACCTTTAAAGAAAAGTTGTATTTTCAAAATCTGGTCATCAGTACGTTCTTAATCCCCTTCAGTTTTTTTTTTTTTTTTTTTTTTTTTTTGCCACTAATTAATTAAAGTCGAATCCGCGAGTGGAAAGTTTCAGACAAATCGCGCAAAAACGGTCCCTGAAGTGAATTGAGCCTGGATCGAATCCCAGTTTCCAGTTCACGGGATTGATTTACTAAAAAAAAATAAATCGTTGTTCGTTGTACGAACGACTGTTTTTGAACATTAAATCAACTCCACTTGTATCCTTAGATTGTGGTAATAACTATAACAATTTATCTGAGATGATTGAAATTTTGTGAAATTAAGCGAGATTAAAAAATGAGAGTGAAAATTTAGTGAGATTAAAAAATTCCAAAATTAATGAAAAAATTTAAAAATTACTAAAACTTAGGGTGTTGCGTTTTATTTTGTATAGTATAATAAAATTAAATTTAAATATTCCAGGTTTAATAAAAAAATTCATAAAGGACATCACAAATTGTTAAAATTCGGAACATATTTTGCATATTATATTAAATTGCATGTTTATAGTTTATTTACGTTTTATATTAAAAAATTCCAAATTACTGAAATTCAGGATATGAGACTTTACTTTGCACGTTACATTCTCTGTGGCAGAGATTAGTAGTGAAATTGAAATTAAAAAAAATTAGTAAAATTAGATTAAGAAGAATTCCAAAATTGATAAAGAACTAATAGAAAGATTCTAAATTAGTAAAATTTGGGATATTGGGTCCTATTTAGAAACTAAATTACATTCAAAAATTCTAAATTACTAAAATTCACGATGTCAGATTTTATTTTATACGTTACATTCCCTGTCACTACCAAAATTATGTTAAACTAAAAAATTTCAGAATTAATTAATTTGAAATGCTAAATTTTATCAACGATATCAATTAAATGTTAATTATTATTTCGTTCCAAATCGTCCCTAAATGATCAAATATCCGCGAAATTTTCAGTTTCGTCGATCTATTCATTTCTTCTCATTTATCACTTTGCAATTTGTAGTGTCATCGATTTTTATTAAAATGGAAGCTCGACAATCGAATCTTTTTAGTTTGAAAAATTATAATTTGTTTTCTTTTTCTAGTTTAAAGTTTGCAGTTTCATAGGATTGCTTTCCTTTCGTGTTTCACATCCATCTAAAAACTGTTATTATTTTTGCTTGCAATGTTAACATTTTAATATTTTGAATGATAGCTCTATCACTTTAAACTTTTGATATTTTAATATCTTTAATTGATATTTGGTTTTGGTAGTAATAGTAATAATAAAATGTTATTGTACGTTATTGTGTATCTGATATAATGTTTTTTGTATGCCATGTACCATGAATCTTCATTTTTAGTTATTCCTTGGACACATATATTTTTCATTCGTTTCACTCTCACTATCTCGTTTCACTTTTAATCATCCTTATACGCACATATATCTCGAATGAATCGAAGCAGAAACTCGAACCGAAATCGTTTCATTTCTTCCTTCGACGTTCCACGTTCCACTGCATTTAACTTCAGCCATTAACTTGTATATAAATCATTACTACCTCCTCTGAACGACAAATTCTCCATTAAAATTTCTTATTACCGAAAAAGTCAGTATTTTTAAAGAAAGCCACGATTTATGTTCTTTACATTTGTCTCTACTCCACGTTAACACAGAGATATCTTGGTTATTCTTCGTCTCTTATTTCTTTCTATTTCTTTTGGTTCTTCACTCTCATCGTTCTTCATTTATCCTCAGTTTGTTATCATTCGTTCTAGGTACCACAAAATCAAAAATGTCAACGAAAACAATATTTTTATATTCTTTATAGTTTTGATTTCTCTTCTGAGTTCCCTTACTTTGTCTCTTAATTCTTTAATTTTCCTGTTTCTTCGCTTGTCGTTTTCTAACCGATTAATAGAATGAGACAAAATTTCTCACCGTTTCGAGAAAATTGTTGTACGATAATATAATTCGTCGTGACGTGTTTTGTATTATTGATAATACAAGGTATAGAAATGCACGATAATGTAGCGTGTAGATTAGATATGTAGCTCTTGAATGATCTTCAGTGACGAACGAGGTTCACTGATTATCTTATTTATAACATTCTTCTCTTGCGACAGAAATGAGAATAAGATTTCATTTCCGCTCACAGAAATTTATTTGTCTTTCTCTTTTTAATAAAACAAACTTTCTCGTATGATTTCCTGAGAAATATGAATGTCGTAATTTCTAAATATAATTCATTATTGTAGTTTCAATACCTCAAGGTGAATTTTTACGAATTTACTCGAAGAACTATCCTATTGTTTGTTACTTAACAATAATTCGCATTAATTCACTAGTTCCTTTGAAATTCTAAGGAATTCGTGCTTTAAACTTTCGAGCGGGAGTATATGTTCATTGATGCTCATCAGGCAATAAATTGTTTCAATAAAACATTCCGTCATAAAGTCATAACTAGACAGCGGATTTTTATGCAAATCCATATGTTTGAAAATATACGTGATTAAACAAATGAAACCTTGATAAAATATTGTTTTACCCACTGAACACAATAGAGAGATACTTTGCACCTATTTCGTGTATTTTTTCACTCGGTGCAATTGAAATTTTCTATAACCAGAAGCAGTTACCCTTTCCGAGTTTAAACAGTTCAGCGAAATGTAGACAGCAAAAGAGATTAGATCTCAACCTGACCATGTAAAAACCCTCGCCAGTCACCAACGAAAACAAAAGTCCAAACCCTCCCCCATTTCACCCCTCGGCAACTTCAATTCGCCTGCAATTCACTCGAAACTCGATTCGCGTCCCTGGTGCAGAAACCTGGCCGATCGCGTCGGAATCAGCTGGAATCAGTCGCCGCTCGAGCGCAAACATTCGACTTCCTTTGATCTTTCGCGCATGAAAGTCGACGACGACGTTCTTCCCAGAGCAGCGCACTGCTCCGATTCGCCTCGATGCTGACGAGACTCGCGTAAATCTTCTCGCGTCCACGAGGGAGTCAAAATGCGCGCCTCACTAGCCGTTTGATATGCTTGCCTCGTCCCCCAACCTCCCGTCTGTATCGTCGTTTCGACTCTGTTCTCCTTTTTATTTCGCGCGCGCCAAGGCATTGCACATACACACACACACACGCAGTTTCCTCCCGTTAGTGTTGTGATTTTCTTTTCCCTTCTTTTGATTTCAAGCATTATCCTCCGTCTGCGTTATCGCTTTCACTTTCTGCTTCTTCCGCTTCTTCGCGTATCTTATACGCATGTGCACAGTCGTTGATGCAAATTGCCGGTCCGTCACTTGCGCCTGGCAACTGATTGCGGACCATAACGAGTGACCAAACCGTATACCGATAATTCGTCGCTTTCTTTCTCGAACTCGTACGATGTCACTGGATTATTGAGAAGTAATGAATTTATTGTTTGTTTACTTAAATATACTTTAAAAAACTTAATAAAATATACTTAATAAAATATACTTAAAACTGAGAAGATATTGCAATTTTAAGGACAAAACGTCCCAGCGCAAGAGGCTGCAAGGCCGACAATTTGCAATTATTTTTGAATCGAATTTTTCTCGTTAACCCTGTGCCTTACAGTTAGCGTTGATGTGACTACGAAGTGATAGAAAATTCGATAGGGCGAGCCTTATCTTTGAGAACCACGCTCGGACAATTTATCTGCGTGCGAGCAATCCTTCGTTAACGTTACCCTTATGAAAGTTAATTCGTTATTTCTTCCAACTAGAAGTCTGAAAAATATAAAGTATTTATAAATAAAAAAATCGCTTGGTCCTTGATGGATTAATTAACTCGCTTCTGTCTCTCGTATGCACGCTAGACGACAGTTTTCTTTGTTTTTCTCAAACACAATTCTAGGTTAGATCACTCTTTTTTTCTTTTTATCTCGTGGGCAAAGATATGTACACGCGTATGTAAATGCTCGTTTATTGGACATTAGACGACAGTCAGTGATGATTTCCTTTTATTTCGAGTGCTATTCGGGGATCAGACTATCACACACAGTCGTAAATATAAGTCGTCGCCTGCTTCCATCTTCCGTGCATCGGACGTTAAGACGACAGTGTAATTTTCTCTTTCTCTTCTCTCGAACGCAATTCGAAGATCAGGCCATTCGACTTTCTCTCTCTCTCTCTCTTTCTCACATAAGCAAAGACAAATGTCGCTTGCATTTTCGACGACAGTCTTTCTTTTTTCAGGAATCACACATCACCTTTCGTTTTCTTCTTCTTTTTTTTTTTTTTGCATGCAAGAGCGCATAAATACAAACGTCGTTCGTATAATTCCCTTTCTCTTTCTTTTCTCCCTTTCTTGCTTTTACTTCCCTCTTCTTCCGTATGTTAAACCACGTAATTTTCATTTTCATTTCACACGAAACGCAGTTCGAGGATCAGACGGATTGGTGCTGGGGGTGATTCGATTGGTCCCGGCGGTATTCAGGGTGCGAGTCGCGTTCGTACGAAACGCGTGAACGAGTGTGTGTGTGTGTGTGTGTGCGAGTATATATATATATATATATAACGGGTGGTGGTTGTGTGTTTAGAAAAACGGGTGTGTGCTCGATCTCTCCTCTGTCCGATCGAACGCTCCTCTGTTTCCTCTAGGTAAACCCGGCGCGATATCTTCTCTCGTCGTGTTGTATATATTCTGTTCGTGTTTATTCTCTCTTTCTCTCCTCTATTTGTTGTATCTCTCCCGGTTGCATCTCCTTATTTATTCACTTCGTTTTTCCTTCGTTTTTCTGTCGCTTCGCTCCTGCATCTTTGCTCGGCAAGGATCACGATTTGTTGTTTGTCTAAACATTTCTACACGCGTCGCGAGAGATTTTCCCCTCGTAAAGAGAAGAACGCGACGCAAGGATACTCGGATCAATGCTGCTCCGCGTGTTGCCCTTTTCTTTCTCTTCTTCCCCCCCCCCCTCCCCCTCCCTCCAAGTAGTAATTGGATGTGTCGTTCGAGAGATAACAACGTTCTGAAATTTCGCGACAGAAGTCTCGTATACGACTGTTTGTTCGAAGCGCATCGGGAACTCCTCCATTCTTTCGCTTTCAATTTGGATTAGCTGGCTTGTAATCTCTGGTCTTTTGCTCTGCTGGGTTCGAACATTTTTCTACGTTTTCCTTTGGTGGTGGTTACCTTTTCTTTTTTTTTTTTCGTTTTTTTTTTTGGGAGGGGGGGGGGGACTGGTATTTCTCGGTTTTTCGGTTTTTTTTTGCTTTTTCCTTTTTTTTGTTTTTTTCTTTTTTTTTTTCTTTTTTGGTTTAAACGTGGTATCTAAAATGAACAGACGGTTACGGTCTTTGTGGAAAGAATGTACAATGAGAGATATCGTTCTAGCAGGTAAAAAAACGACTTTCGTCAAGCATACGTGTAGCGATGTGCGCGATGTGATGATTACAACGATGGTTATCCGCTATTATTTTAACAAAGCATACGTCGATCAAGTACCATCTTAAACTGCTTTTATATTAAAAATGTAATAAATAGGGGCACAGGGGCGCGAAAATCGATGAGAAATGTCCACGCTTTGTAATTTTTACAGACCAATATTGATACAGAAAATATAGAAAACCTCCCTAGACTCCGTATTGAATGAACATAAAATGTAAAAATTGTACCACAAATGGTCGTTAATGGTATTTCAAACATTGTATTAATATTAAATATTTCGATCGATGTAAACAATGATTATGACAATCATTAATCATATCGATAAATATTATTATAAATATGAATTATAATAAATATCAATTACGATCACGAGTGACATCCTTTTACAAAGGAAGAGTACTCGATTCAAGATTAAACAAACCGAATTAAAAGAACAAAAAAACTTTACCACCCTTACGTTCGTTAGGTAAAAAAAAAAAAAAAACCAGGTACACCATTCTATCACCATGCGTCGCATAATTTCTATCATCTAAACGGTCCAATTGTACACAACGATATTAATAAAAAAAGAAAAGGAAGATCGGCAGTTGAGGACTCCGTCAACATTGATCCATTCAGAGTTACAACAACCAGACACTCGTCATCTATTTTCATCCCGCCAGTTATGCCTTTCAATTCGTCCCTTCATTTTCTTTTTTTTTTTTTTTTTTTTCCTTTTTAAGCGATTTTTTCGTGAGTCTCTCTTTCTCTCTCTCTGTTTTGCTCTTTCTGTCATTAATCCGCTTGGAAAGAAACGAAAGATTTATAGTAAGAGCAACATGGAAAATCTCTCTTTCGAGAAAGAAAGAGAGAGAATTTACACTTCTTACGGGACAAACATAAGTGGATATTTGAAATCACTTTTCGTTTCATCATTCATTTTTATATTGTTCCCGGTTCGGTCGTTTTCGTTTCTGCTAATTTTTACGACCTTTCAACTTTTACCTAAATAACTGCGTACTTTGTATTTCGGCTGATCCATTCCTCGCGAAAATAATTCTACCAGTTTAATACTTATACGTATGATTTACTTCGTTTGACAAATTTCTCATTAAACCTTTTTTTTTATTAAGAAATATATCTTTGATGATCGTTGGTAAAATCTAATAAAATAGAATCTTTGCGAAAATGATAATAAATTCGATCGAGCGTTCGTAAGACTTAATGACGTGTGTAATTTTTTTTTTATTGATTTAAAGGGAATAACAGGAGGAATTTTTTTCCACTAAAAGCTGGCGAGAGATTCAACACCAGAAGATAGTTACTGGAAACCAGATTCTAGCGTGAAAATGTAACGCAGCAGGAACATTTAAGAGCACTCGCCAGTTTAATATACGGTATACAAAGTAATTGAGAATGAGAACACGTGGTAACGATAACAGCACCAACTATTATGTTTTAATTACAGTTACCACGTGTACGATTTCAACCTAATTATCGTCCAAATGAAACTTTAATTAATTCGTGCCTGATTGTATGCATACTTAAACACCGATTGAATAGCAGAGAAGTTCTTTGCAACATCTATTAGGTTAAAATTAAAAAGGAAACGAATTAAACGTTATATTTTAATATAATTTATTTTAATTAAATTGATTAATTTTGATTTAACTATTATTCAATTATGATTAATTTAATTATTTTATATTTTTAACTCTGTGCATGATTTTTTATAATTTGTTTGTTCGTTTATTTAGAATTTAATATTCCGGATTATGTTGAGAAAACAAGTAAACCTAAAGTATTTGAAAATACTGAAAAAACGAAGAATTAACGTTTGAATGTATTAGATAATCAAGCGGATGAAATAAATAAATTAAAAATATCTTTCTCCTTGCATTACTACATAATATTAGAAAATCAAATGAACATTGGAAAGAATGTCTAGCAAACGATGAAATTGAGAAAATTTTGTGAATTGACAACAATAATAATATTTATTGAATAATATTACTATCGTAATAATGACAACTGTCATTGAAAATGAATAAATAGATAAATTTCCTATCAGAAAGTCGAGATCAAAATTAATTTTGTTGTTATCAAAAAAAAATACTAATGAACTTTGTTGGAAGTTCTACAGAAATTGCAACAACATTCGTAACATCATTGGATAATTTTATCAAAAACGAAGTTGTACCACTATGTTTCATATTATAAACTTTTATATAAATCTTATTTATGATATTTTTTATTTATATTAATTATAATATTATATATTATATTTTATTTATAATTTTATAATTATTATATAATTATATAATTTTATATTTTTTTTTATTTATATTAATTATAATATTATATATTATATTTTATTTATAATAATTTTATATATTTATTTAAATTTATATAAATTTTTAATAATAATTTATTTCATTCTTTATTACAATTGCAGTATCGAGTGTTATATTTTATTTAACATACACACGAGACAGAAGACCGATGACGAATTTCTTGTGTGTGTGTGTGTGTGTTGGAACGTTGCAAGTAGTAACAGACATCGAGCCTGTATACAATCAGACCGAATGGGTCTGACACGTGGTATTTATTTCACTTGCAGGCAACTCGCGTCACGAGCTACGTAGAAGGAAGAGGTCAAATATACTATTTGCCTCTGCGTGTGAGAGAATTAACTTTGAAGTACCATTCCGACAGAGTCCCCTTTCTCCTCTCAGTCTCAACGCCGACTTAATTAACATGTTAATCAGAAGAACTTCGCCAAGTTTCAACTCTTATATATCGTGAGAAAGTTTCGAGAAAGAAACAGAATATTTACTTTCGCAACAGAAATTATAGAGTCTAGAGATGTTAATGGATTGATCGTTGGATTACGAATTACTAATCTTCAGTCAGGGAAGTGAAACTGTGAAACTCCAAATGTCGATACTGAGAATTTCCGTGAAAAAATGTTTAAATCAAGACATTAGGAAGATTCTACAAAAAATTATATTGAAATATATTCTACGAGAAATTGAGCAACGTGACAATTATAAAATTGTAAAATCTCCAAATTTTGATGTGAAAGTATCAATATTATCGCAAAACTCGTTGTGACGAGCACCGAAAATTTCAAAATTCCATATTTTCGATCTGACTATTTTCGATTAATGACTATATTAATTCGGTTATTATTATATTAATATTTATACTATATTATATTATATTAATATTTAATTTATATATAATTTATATTCTATATAAATTAAATTTTTATTTTTACTTATTATTTTATTTTTATATAATATAATATGTATTATATTATATTAATATTTAATTTATATATAATTTATATTCTATATAAATTAAATTTTTATTTTTGTGTATATTATATTAATATTTATACTATATTAATAATATTTATATTATATTGATACGTAACACGTATGTCTGAAAAAAAGACTAAAGTTTCAACGCTAATCACTCTCAGGGATCCAGCTTCTCAAGTTATTCAAAAACCAGCGAAACCATTTCCGTTCGACAGGTATTTATTTCAAATGTCTGACCAGCGAAACTACTTTCCCTAGGTTTATTTCTATTATCCCTTGTTTCTACCTTCGTTCTCTGCAATCGATCGGAAGACGTGAAGCTCGAGTGCTTTCCACCGTAAAAATCGTTTCGATACGCTCGGGCGTAATGTTTCAGCGGTTCGAGTATCGACTTTAATTCCTCTGGTTCTCAATCGTATATCCCTTAAAGACTTTCGTTCAACCAGTTACGTATTCTCTCTCTCTCTCTCTCCCTCTCTTTCTCTCTCTTTCTCTCTTCTCCATCGACTATTTAAATAATTCCACCAACATGGCACGTCCATCGTATCGAGCTCAAAGCAACGAGCTACTTCAGAATTATTTTCACCGATGTTGAAATCGTTGAAACCAGCAAGAAAAACATTTTCTTTCAAAATTGTTCCACGATCATTGTTTTCACGTTTAATCGCAGTTGGAAGTTCGCAGCGTCGAAGATATAAGTATATACTTACATTGATACAAAATGCGACTATTCTACTCAAACATATATGTTTCGAATATATGTTCCTTGCTTATTTTTAATCCCAGTTGTTAAAAAAAAAGAAATATCTGAGCAAGACAGGTACGTTTATCTAGGGAATTTACAGCAATTTAATTGATGTTAATTTCGATTACGAGAATATCTTTTTTTTTTTTTTTTTTTTTTTTTTTTTGAAAA
>NW_025110114.1:954732-964993 GCF_011392965.1 Frieseomelitta varia | reverse complement strand
TTTTTTTGAGAAAATATCTTCTACAAATCTACGTTATATTTGTGGATAGATCAAACATCACGGAAATCAATGTTTACGAAACTGGCAGGAATTGGAGTTGCTTAGATCGCAAAACGTGGATCGGAAAGTTCGTAAAAGGGATTCGCGCAAAGGTGAATGTAAATTTTGAAAAATCGTGCAGGATTCATAAAGGCAGAATATAAGATTTTAATCAAATAAAGCGTTGAGACGCGAGAAGGAGATATAAATTTTTATGGGAAATCAAGAAACACCAGCGAGAGAGAAATGTCATTTTCTTGAGGAAATTTTCTTTTTGAATCTCTCTGTGAACATTTATTTCACTCTTACTTTAGCAACAGACCGACGCACATAGTTCTTGTAAAATAGATGTATGGTGTGAGATTCATGATCAATAATTTCTATATTTCTATGTTTACTGTTGTTTTCTTTGTCACAGATGTTCGTTTAACCATAATATTTTGTCCAAGTTTGGTTTCAGCAAGCTCGTTTCTTTTAAAGTAAATAAATTTCTCGCCGCGTTATCTCTGTTACGTGCTTACATTTTTTTCAACTCCGCGATAATCTCAAACAAGTTGATAAAAATATCAGACTGTTGTAACATAATATATAATTTATATAATGTGTTTGTATATTATATTTATATATATTAATAATATATTTATTATATTATTAATATATATAAATATTATATTAATAATATATTTATAATAAATATTATATAAATATTACATTTAATATAAATGTGTTTATATATATATATTAGTAATATATTTATTATATTATTAATATATATAAATATTATATTAATAATATATTTATAATTTATATATATTATATTTATATAACTATAATTTATATAATATATAAAACGTTGTAACTCTCCTAAATCAAAAATGAAAGTTTTCTCCTTTCGTTGTACTCGAAAGAAGAAAAAGATATTTGCAAATGACAGAACAAACTCAAATTTCTTCATGCACGCGGCTTTCTTTCATTATCACAAAGAAAACAAAAATATTTACAGTTAAAAACATGGAACAAATACTTTTCGCATACCAGACCTTGTTTTATTAAAAACTCGACATCCGAAAAAGAACTAACGAAATGGCGAATCTCGTAAAAAATATTTCAACTTTTGTGAGAAAGTTGTACTGTTCTGTTGATGAGAAAAGAAAAAAAAGTATAGGAGGAGTTTTTAATTTAAAAATCTCTACGCAACTGCACAAGAGATTGGTTTTTCATGTATACGTACAACGATCGATCTTATCCGAGTAACAAAACGAGTGAGAACGAACGTAACTGTTTTCTAAAAAATTCATTTGTTACTGTTTCTGAAGTTCAAGAGCAATCAAAAGTTCTTTTCTTTCGATCCTTTCACATCCTGAACTCGCGACGTGAAATTTCAGATTTTTCAGGAGGCGTATCGAGTTGTTAAAAATTTTTCGGAAACACCGAAGACTAAATCAACGAACCACAATTCTCGCAAACTTTAAAAAATCAAAGTCTTCGCTTAGCTCGCTCAAAATTTTCACTCGATCGATCAGCGAGAAGCGAAAGAAGAAAATATTGAAATCCTCGCGCTCGGGGAATTTTCACCGGCTTGAGATTGAAAATTATTCAAATCAGTTTGCACGAAATTAAGGAAAAGTCGTTGATGACTGAAATTCTCGATTGCGAAATTCTCGCGGTGCGAAAAGTACCAACAACCATTGAAAATTATTCTCGCAATTTCACTCGTTGAAAATTGTCAAACGCCACTGTAACAACAATAATTCTTGCCGATCCGTTTCGAAAATTTTCAGAGTCAGAGGAGAAGATAATCATTGAAGTTAAAAAATGTTCGTGAATTGTAGATTGTTCTTTAAATCTGCAAAGTCAGAACTTGAGCTTGATATTTGAGTTTGAGGAGAATTTTTTCTTTTTTTTTTTTTTTTTTTTTCAAATGCCGAGAAACGAGAATTCGCTCGCGGGCGTTTGTTTCTAAATATAAAAGGATTCTCGAAATGAAATGTCGCAAGATCGAACAATACGCGTCCGTCTGGTCGAAGAAACGCGACGTCCGGGGAGAGTCAAAGGTCTCAAGGTTTCCGGTGCGAGAGCTAACGCGCGCCGGTTATTTTTAAAAGTTTTCCGAATTGCGTTCGCAGGCATCGACGCCAACGAAGGTCGGTTATTGACCAGCGTCGACCTCTAAATTCCTCTTCGCGCCGCTGAAATTCCCTAGCACGATCGAGCTTCGATCCTTCTTTTTCACATAAATTGGCTCACTATTTTCGCGCCGCCAACCGTGAGAATAAAGCCTCGTGCCAGTTGGTACAGTTATACTTGAGTTCAACCCCACGCACGTCGAGAACGTTTTTCTCCCAAAATTTTGTAATATTTCCTCGTAAAATTTTATAAGTATATTTAAATAAAATGACATAAGCAAAATAAATAATAAATTTACTTCGCAATAATTTGTATCCGGTGATATTACACCGACGAGTTCAAGAAGAAAGCGACGAATTATTGTGTACGGTTTTGGTCACTCGTTATGGTCCGCAATCGGTTGCCAGCGCGAGCGGTTAACGACATGAAAATTTAACGAAAATGTCGTTTGACAATTTGACATCGGACGAAATTATTTATGTGAGTTACAAGTTCGTCCAGTCGAAGATCTGTTATAGATAGAAAAAATAGTAAGTCTTACTATTAGATAAAAAAATCTTATCAAAACTACATAGATAAAAAAATAGTAAGACAACGTGTTCAAGAAGAAAGCGACGAATTGTTGTATACGGTTTCGGTCACCCGTTATGGTCCGCAATCGGTTGCCAGCGCGAGCGGTTAACGACATGAAAATTTAACGAAAATGTCGTTTGACAACTTGACATCGGACGAAATTATTTATGTGAGTTACAAGTTCGTCCAGTCGAAGATCTGTTATAGATAGAAAAAATAGTAAGTTTTACTATTAGATAAAAAAATCTTATCGAAATTATATAGATAAAAAAATAGTAAGACAACGTATTCAAGAAGAAAGCGACGAATTGTTGTATACGGTTTCGGTCACTCGTTATGGTCCGCAATCAGTTGCCACAGCGCAACTGGTTAAGAATGACACTCGAATTTAATAATCTTCTTGTTTCTCTTTCTATTTAAGTACTTTTAAAGTACAATACTATTTAGAATACTATTTAAAGTACTTTTCAGTGGCTAAATCCACCTAGAAACCTAGAAAATTTAACATTGAATTAGATTGGCAAGTAGAAAATATAAATTCATCTTCAAACACGTATCTTCCGATACGTTTGACTCGACATAAACATAATACAATCAATTTAATTGGTATTATATTAAATGATGTTAACTGAATTTAATTAATGTTATAATATTATATAATACACAAGATTTATAGTAGTTCACAAAAATGTTCGAACACTCGTGACAGAAGAATTTCGTATCATACGTGAAATATTTCGAAATTTCATTAAATACTTCGATACGAGTTATATTGTTTACCATCAGTTTGAAAATGTACGCAAAAATTGCCAGATATTTATTGTAAATATATATTTCAAGCCGAAAGTCAAAACTAACTTTGATAGTATATTTGATCGAAGTTGAATTTGGCTAGATCGAGTTGATCTCAAGTTGAAATTCTCGCAAATGAAATTCGATCATCTTTACTTTGACGAAGTAAACAAGCGTAGGATACTTCGAGGTGTTATATCAACTATTATAATTATATTAGTTATATCAGTTATTAAAATTATATTAGTTACTATATTAACGTCATAAAAATTCAAGCAATCCGGAATCAACTGACTTATTATAAATTCTACAGAATTTCATTATTATACACAACAATTTTATTATTAATATTATACATTTTATTATTATATATTACAGAATTTTATTATTATATTTTTAATATTATAATTATTTATTTATTTTATTTATTATTATATTACAGAAGCACAGAAGGACATTTCGGTGAATAGAGAGTTCGACGTTGACAATGTCGAGTTCCAAGTTGGCCGAATTTCGAAAGTTTGGCTGATCCGAACGGAACTCAAAAGCCTCGAGACGCTGCGACAAAGGCAGATCTCTCTGGTCGTCTCATTAGCCTTCATATCTTTCTTTTCCAGTTTCTTTTTTTTTCTTTCTTTCTTTCTTCATCTTCCATCGCTCGCGTCTGAATCGCGAAAGCTTTGATAATCTCGGCAACTTTCGACGTGAATAAGGAAGCTTTGAATATTTGAGTTCCACGCTTGTCGGAAAGATGTTCTTCCCACGGTGATAACGAGATTTCGACGCTACGCGAGAAAGGGCGTGTGGGTGTGTCTCTTTTAACGTCGACTCGCTCGGCAAGATGCGAGATAAAATGAATAAAGTGAATGTTGGGACTTTCTGCGCGTTAAGTTGCCCCTGTGTGAATGAAGTGCCATTTTTTATCGATCGGCTGCGAAAAATTTGCGAGAGTCTGTCGCTGGCAGAGGAAGCGTTTCTCGACGTGCTTGAAAGCTACGAAGGAAAAACGCGAACGAATCCATTTTATTATTACGTTTCCGTTTTACGTGACAATTAACTTACACGTTCGTAAATCACGATAAAATCACGCACATTGACTCTGTACGAATTGATGATATATCTGAAAATTGATTGCATTCGAAATTTTGCGATTACTGAAATTACTGAAACGAAAAATGGAACTGGAACGAAACGTTAGTTTGTCGTATATACAACGATACAATGGCAATTAATCTGTTGATGACGAAAAACGATAGGGTTCTCAAGTATTTCGTTCTTTGACAGTCTAATCTCCAACAAAATAACAGTATTTAACCATTTGCGCTGGCAACTGATTGCGGACCATAACGAACGACCGTATACATAATAATAATTTCAATGCTTTCTCTTTGAACTCGTCGGTATAATATCACTGGATAGAAATTATTGAGAAGTAATAAATTTATTATGTGTTTTGCCTATTTTGTTTTACTTAAATATATAATTTTACTTATTATAACATGTTATGTTATAATATACAATATATATAATGTGTTACAACATATGTTGTGCCTAATATTACCTATATTCTAATTAAATACATTGACATTTAGTGTGTTTATTGTTAAATTATATTACAGATTAAAGCTGTATTAACTTTAAAATGAAATAAAATTTTCTACAGTGTCAGAAAACGACATTGCTTAGAGGTATCCTTAACTACTTGCGTTGGCAATTGATTGCGGACCATAACGAGTGACCAAACCGTATACAATAATTCGTCGCATTCTTTCTCTTTTGAACTCGCCGGTATAATACCACTAGATAGAAATTATTGAAAAGTAATAAATTTATTATTTGCTTACTTTGTTTTAGTTAAATATACTTAAAAAACTGAGGAAATATTTAAAAAATTCTCGACGTGTAGCAACTAAAAAATGGTTTCAACACTGCGGGATGTTTCGAGATCCTCAAAAGCCAAAGAGTATTTATGCATTCATGCATAACAAACTGAAAAGAAAAATTATGCGAAAATACACGAACGAAGATCCAAAGTGAAGGAACTCGTTAACAATATAGAAGAAGCAACAATATAGAATTCCGAAGAAGCGAAAACGAAACAAAGCAAAGTGGTGATAATTTTCTGACGTGTGCGAGATCGATCTCTCTTTGAATGCCATTTCGTCACCCACGGTGTGAATATAATAATCTCTTCGTGCAAATATAAATTTCCGTATGCAGGAAAAGCGACGATTTACTCGCGGAACTACCGAAATTCCTTGGTTTTAATCTAAACACCAGCTGTTCCTCCGTTCAAGTTCTTCTAATGTCTAACGCCGACCGGCTCCTGAAAATCAACTCCATCTGACAAATGGCTCTCGTTACGAGTACACAAATCGCGTGGCCCGCGCGAAGCCACCGGTGGCACGACGTCAAGAGGTTAATAAAACGGATCGTCCGGGAGTCACCGCGAAATGCACGCGCCTAGTCCTAGGATTTATTGCGGAATAATAACCACGCGAACGTTTAAGCCGCGGAATTACGGTGCTTTGCCAGTGAGTCCCACGGTCCTTAATGCACCATCGTCGTTGAATAACGGAGGATTTACAAGGGGGAGGGTTGGCGCGATCGAGCAACTCCACCGAGGACAGCACGATCGGACAGAAAACGATTAGGGACACAAACAAACGACCGGATGCAAACGAACGACTTTTATCGCCGCTCGCAACCAGAGTGGTCTCGACCGGTATTTACTACTTGAATCATTATTAATCGTGTAATTCGTAATGATGCGAGCTGTGGTATTTTAATTTGGCACAAATTAGAAGAAGCGATCGAGCCCGTCTTTTTCATTTACTTTTTTTGCAAAATGTAAAGGATTTTTCATTTCTTTTATATGTACGTATGTATGTACTTGAGTGCATCACCAATTGCGAGGATGAAAAAAATTATTGATTTCTCGTTTTCCTCGCACGTACGGCGACTGTTCGTCATTGACGATGGAAAATTATGGATATTTTAACCCTTTTGGGGTGTTTTTGTTAAATTCTCGTGTCATTAGATGACTGTGACATAGGAAAGACATTCCTATTATATAGATACATACTATATATATATATATATATACTATAGTATATACTATATATATATAGTGAACATAATATATAATATATATAGTAATATATATACTATAAGTTAGTTAATATAGTAATATATATATATATATATATATATATATATATATATATATGTAGTAATATATATTATGTTCAGTAATATATATAATAATAATACATATGGTGAACATAATATATTTAGTAATATATATATATTATATTCAGTAATATATATAATATATATATATATATATATAACATATATAGTATATATGAACATAAATATTGAACATATTTGGACCAGACATTCTATTCTGATTAAGAAATTAAAACTAAAAATAAAAATTTAGAAAAAAATAAAATAAAAATTCACGTAAAGAGGCATCGCCTACTGCATCATCTTTTTAAGTTGATAAATCGGAACTATCGGAGATAAACTGTATCTATCACACAAAATACGTACAATCGTACAAACAGACGTTCATTCTATATGTATCGTGAAAAAATTGTTACAAGCGTTTATACAAAAAGACACTTTCAAGCATCTCTGTCGGAACATAAAACGTTAAACCACCGTCGATGATTCGCGAAAAGAATCGTACGAACAATCCACCTGATCCCCTTTTAATGACGACAGAATCATAATCGCGATATCATATCCTATCGTTCGACTATTCCACGGTTCTCTCAGTTGAGGATGAGTCTATCCTCCCCTTCGACGAAAGGAAAGATGGATGGATAGTGTCGCGGTCAGGATGAGTCTCACGTAGTTGCGACAGGTCGCGTCTCTTGCACGTTAAGGAGAGAAAGAGAGAAAGAGAGCGAGAGGAAGCCAAGCTGATGACATTCAAGACTTGAAATATCGTTTCGCCGGACTTGAAATGCGGAGGAATCTTTGCGAAAAGTTGATTACGCGAGACGTGGATTACGAGAAGGGTGAGAAAAATGGATTTAAAGTGGAAGTAGAAAAACAAGGATAAAATAAGGAGATGATACATTGACAATGGTTTACCTTAGCTACTCAAGCGACGAGATGAAATTCGATGCATTTTGCACGATCGAATTGACTCGTATTATGAAATTTCCATGTATAAGTACATACAGAGTGTCCAAAAAGGTTGGGACCAAACTTAGACTACGTGTTACCGAGGTCAAATAGATGAAAAAAAGTTTATATAAACTTATGTCCGAGAATGCTTTATTGAAAAGATATAAGCATTCAAAGATTTATGGACAAAATTCGTCTTACAAATTCGTTGTACAGAATCGTACACGTGTTACAAATTCTCAATAAGATTATTGCGAAATAATCTTCACGATATGTTGCATGATGTCTCATTAGGAACACGCTATCAAACGTGGTTTCAACATGATGATGCCCCGCCACACTTTGGACGGAATGTACGTGAATTTCTTAATAGACAATTCCCTCAACGTTGGATCGGCCGCGGCGGACCAATCAGTTGGCCTCCTAGGTCACCTGATACTTTGGGAATGTATTCAAAATGCATTTACTATTATTTCCAATACAAATGGGATATTTGAAAGAGTTCGACAATCGCTAATCCGACGAATGGAAGCCTGCATTCTTGCAGAAGGAGGAATTTTCGAACATTTCTTACAACTGTCGCAATAAATCATGAATATAATATTTAAAAGCTTATATCTTTTCAATGAA
The DNA here is from genome assembly GCF_011392965.1 of Frieseomelitta varia. Taxonomy (NCBI): domain Eukaryota; kingdom Metazoa; phylum Arthropoda; class Insecta; order Hymenoptera; family Apidae; genus Frieseomelitta; species Frieseomelitta varia. The sequence goes on along the minus strand of NW_025110114.1, from coordinate 956,689 downwards.
GCATTCTCGGACATATAAGTTTGTATGAACTTTTTACATCTATTTGACCTCAGTTACACGTAGTCTAAGTTTGGTCCCAATCTTTTCGGACACCCTGTATGTGTACGTGTGTGGATACTTTGATCGATTACGTTGTTCACTCATGAATATGAAATATGTGAATTAGTAAGGAATTAATGATCAAACTTACAACAATGTGTGTCATGTGCAGAACCACCTATGATCAATATTTGAACACTATGTATAAAAATTATCGAGCTGAACTCTGTAAAATGTCGGGATAAAATGAACGTCTGCTTCTGTTGTTATTGAAAAGATGATTTAATTACTTTATTCATTTGTTCCTGCCTATTTAGCATTTACTTGAACGTTTTTGTTTGTTATTCACTGTCTGATCTAAAATACTCGAACGTTATACGTTACACGCGTGTAGTTTTATTTAAAGACTATTTTTAATTTGAAGAGCAGAAGTTCAAGTGAAGATTAAAACGATCTTGGACGAATAATAATAACAACAACCCGCGGCCACGGATATCAGTTAAAAATGTAACAAACGATCAGTCGTAGATTATGAACACCTGTCGCACAAGAAGTGTGTGAAAGTGATCAAGTTTGAAATTTCAAATGTTTGCACGGAATTTTGAAAAAACGATCGAGTCTTCGAATCTTGTCTAAGTTTACTGAAAAAAATCTAAACCAATAGTGTAACGTAGTTCAGAAGATGAATTCACACGTTGATTCTCATCGAGGGAGAAGGAAAGAGCAACTTCCCCTCAAGTCTGAAGACCGAAACAAGGGTTAATTAAAATCTTTCAGTTTTGAAAGAAAAACCGGAGTCTTGTCTTGATAACTTTTCACAGAGAGAGAGAGAGAGAGAGAGGGCTCACAAATAGCAAGAAACTGTTGGAGTTCTTATCGAAAATCCAATTTATCTATCTCGGCCCTCCAACATAAATAAGAAGGCAAGTTTCGCCCGGTAGTTGGGAAATTTCAACGATCCCCCGCCGTGTCTATTTGGAAAATGTCAATTTACAGTAATATTCAGCCCTCTGTATCTCGAGGAACCACGCTGGCGCGTCTCTCCACGAATTTCGGAATAATTTTCCACGCTGGATCCCTCTGGACTCTTTCGAGGACAGTCGCGGAGGATCACTTTTCCGCCCTTTGAACTCTCTCTCTCTCTCTCTCTCTCTCTCTCTCCAATCGCAAAAAGAAGGGGCAGACTCTCCAATGTGATGATACGAAAATCCGTGTTTCTTTTCGTGAAAAATACCACGCGTTTGATCTTCGCTATTGTTATTATTGTTGTTGTTGAAATTTCACTTTTGAAATATCTACTACTTACTATTATTAGCAATAATAATGTATGTTATTATAAATCGCAATTACTTCTTCCACCTGATTATTATTATTATTATTATTGTATTTTGATGCATGAACGTTCGCAGTCGCGTAAACGAGACACAATTATCGCGAACGTGAAAATGTACGGGGGAAGTAATCAAATATTTATCACAGACGCGCACACTGAATTATTCATTACATTGATGAGCCGCAATATTTAATGGGGTCATCTTCGGTATTAACTCCATGTTTAAGAGCATTTCGTTTTATGGTACGTACATACTATGATTCTGGAAATGGACTTTCCCTTGAATTTTCACGCGACATTAATAAAAAGCCAAAAGTATCAGACTGACGCATTATATGAATATTGCATCACATTATATTGCATTATATAAATATTGCATTACATTATATTACATTATATAAATGTATAAATATATAAATAAAATATATAAGTATAAAAATGTATAAATATATAAATAAAATATATAAATATAAAAATGTATAAATATATAAATAAAATATATAAATATCAAAATGTATAAATATATAAATAAAATATATAAATATAAAAATGTATAAATAAAATATATAAATATAAAAATGTATA